>NW_027675360.1:1935000-2012500 GCF_965601325.2 Salmo salar
ACACACACATACACACACACACTGGATACACACACACTGGAAACAAAATGGACACACACACACACTGGAAACAAAATGGACACACACACACTGGACACAAAATGGACACACACACGCTGGACACACACACACACACACAAACCAGACATAAACTTGACATACACACACACTGGACACAAAAGGGACACACACACATTCTGGACACACCCATACACACAAACTGGACACACACTGGACACACACACACACACTGGACACAAACTGGACACACACTCACATAAACATACACTGAACACACACACCCAACACACTCACACACTACACACACACACACACTGGATATACACACACTCAACACACACACACTGGAAACAAATTGGACACACACACACTGGACACAAAATGGACACACACACAAACTGGACATACACAAAATAGACACACACTCTCAACACACACACTGAACACGTACACTGGACACACACACACACACACACATTCTGGACACACACACACACTGGACACATACACACTGGACACAAACACACACACTAGGCACACACACACACACACGCTGGCCACCCACTCAAACTGGACAAACACACATACACTCAAACACTGGGCAAATACACACACACACTGGAAACACACACACTGGACACACACACACTGGAAACACACACACTCACTGGACACACACACAAACACTGACACACACAAACACACACACACTGACACACACACTGACACACACACTGAACACACACACAATGGACACTCACACATGACAGGCTTGTAATATTTTCTGATCTTTTACCACTTTGCATTTTTTATGATATATTTTACTGTTTGTGTTTGTACCACAGGAGGTTGGTGGGACCTTATTTAGGAAGGACAGGCTTGTAATGGCTGGAGTGGAATGAGTGGGTTGGTATCAAACACGTGGTTTCCATGTGTTACATTTCATTCACTCTGTTCCAGACATTATTATCAGCCGTCCTCCCCTCAGCAGCCTCCGCTGGTATGTACTGTCCTGTATGTGAGAGAGCTCCAACAAGGAATTACAATGTATGTATTACTTTTAATACCTGCAAATGGCAAATAAACTACTGGAACTCCTTATGAATGTCTGCAGCCGACAAGAGGTGAAAATATTACCGGAATATTCTGCAAAATGTTGATGAAGACGTCACTCAATCCACCCAAAACAACATGCAGTCTTTCCACAAGACTCCCATGAAGTTATAGTGTGACGTTATGAGTCGACGTTAAAGTAACATTCTCACAACATACTGCACTTGTTTTATCCTGTTTTAGATGTATCCTCTGTTTAAACATTTAAACTCTTACAATAACACTGTTAAAATACCAATGTGATCATTTCTTGTCTTTTATGTTGGAAAAACTAATTGTACAATTATATGTGGACATTCGCTCCATAGTTGTACAAGTATACATGGATATATTGTACTTTTCATAATAAAACATACTTGAAGCAAAAAAAAGCATGTTAATAGTGGAAACAATTTCGTTATTGATTTTTACATTGCTTCTCCCTGTCTCATGTTGACGTTTGTCATGAATCTTGACCTGGAGGCAGAACTGTGCGATTTCCTCTAGATATGTCAGCTGCAAAGTCAGAATTGGCTGTGGAAAATGTTGTTTGTTTTATGGTCTTAATTTAAGGGAAGGATTAGCAGTGTGGTTAGGGTTGAGGTTAGGATTAAAATTGGATTGTATTACTTTGTGCCTGTGCCAGCTAGTAACCACTTTGCTGAACTGCCTCCAGGGCAAGATTCATGACAATAAATGCCAACCTGCCTCCAGGGCAAGATTCATGACAATAAATGCCAACCTACCTCCAGGGCAAGATTCATGACAATAAATGCCAACCTACCTCCAGGGCAAGATTCATGACAATAAAGTCTTACCTGTGGCTCAGTTTGTAGAGCATGGTGTGTGCAACGCCAGGGTTGTGGGTTCGATTCCCACGGGGGCCAGTACAATTTTTTTTTTTTTTAAATGTATGAAATTTATACATTCACGACTGTAAGTCGCTCTGGATAAGAGCGTCTGCTAAATGACTAAAATGTAAATGTAAAATGTAATTCATGACAATAAATGCCAACCTGCCTCCCAGTCGTCCCCTCCTTATCTTTACAAGGCTGCAGAACATGCAAGCTAGTGATGTGGGGGTTCTCTCATAACCCTCAGTCCCCAGGTGGGTAGATGGCAGGTTGAATAAAGAGAAGCTAGTGATGTGGGGGTTCTCTCATAACCCTCAGTCCCCAGGTGGGTAGATGGCAGGTTGAATAAAGAGAAGCTAGTGATGTGGGGGTTCTCTCATAACCCTCAGTCCCCAGGTGGGTAGATGGCAGGTTGAATAAAGAGAAGCTAGTGATGTGGGGGTTCTCTCATAACCCTCAGTCCCCAGGTGGGTAGACGGCAGGTTGAATAAAGAGAAGCTAGTGATGTGGGGGTTCTCTCATAACCCTCAGTCCCCAGGTGGGTAGATGGCAGGTTGAATAAATAGAAGCTTGTGATGTGGGGGGGTTGTCTCATAACCCTCAGTCCCCAGGTGGGTAGATGGCAGGTTGAATAAAGAGAAGCTAGTGATGTGGGGGTTCTCTCATAACCCTCAGTCCCCAGGTGGGGAGATGGCAGGTTGAATAAAGAGAAGCTAGTGATGTGGGGGTTCTCTCATAACCCTCAGTCCCCAGGTGGGTAGATGGCAGGTTGAATAAAGAGAAGCTAGTGATGTGGGGGTTCGCTCATAACCCTCAGTCCCCAGGTGGGTAGATGGCAGGTTGAATAAAGAGAAGCTAGTGATGTGGGGGTTCTCTCATAACCCTCAGTCCCCAGGTGGGTAGATGGCAGGTTGAATAAAGAGAAGCTAGTGATGTGGGGGTTCTCTCATAACCCTCAGTCCCCAGGTGGGTAGATGGCAGGTTGAATAAAGAGAAGCTAGTGATGTGGGGGTTCTCTCATAACCCTCAGTCCCCAGGTGGGTAGATGGCAGGTTGAATAAAGAGAAGCTAGTGATGTGGGGGTTCTCTCATAACCCTCAGTCCCCAGGTGGGTAGATGGCAGGTTGAATAAAGAGAAGCTAGTGATGTGGGGGTTCTCTCATAACCCTCAGTCCCCAGGTGGGTAGATGGCAGGTTGAATAAATAGAAAACAATAGGCAACATAAAACAATCCATAAATGTATAATTATTATGTAATTTACACAAAACATTAAGGACACCTTTTCTTTCCATGACAAACTGACCAGGCGTAACTCAATATTAGGAAGGTATCCTTAATATTTTGTCCACTCAGTGGCTCTGACCCTTTACGTAACAGACAATCCTCTTTACCAGGAAACTTTCTTTAAATTTCCCCAAACGTTTCTTTCCACACTGCTGCTTTCTCACTGCTGCTCCAGGGCCTCTTGGGTTGAGGAGTCATTCTCTTCTAACCTGATCACAGCTGCTCCAGGGCCTCTTGGGTTGAGGAGTCAGTCTCTTCTAACCTGATCACAGCTGCTCCAGGGCCTCTTGGGTTGAGGAGTCATTCTCTTCTAACCTGATCACAGCTGCTCCAGGGCCTCTTGGGTTGAGGAGTCATTCTCTTCTAACCTAATCACAAACAAAGACAAGATTCAAACAAATAAACATGGTCCAACATAATGGGGGGGGGGGGGGGGGTATAGGGAAGGTAGGGGAGAGGAGGGGGTATAGGGAAGGTAGGGGAGAGGAGGGGGGCATAGGGAAGGTAGGGAGAGGGGGGCCATAGGGAAGGTAGGGGAGAGAAGGGGGTATAGGGAAGTTAGGGGAGAGGAGGGGGTATAGGGAAGGTAGGGGAGAGGAGGGGGGTATAGGGAAGGTAGGGGAGAGGAGGGGGTATAGGGAAGGTAGGGGAGAGGAGGGGGGTATAGGGAAGGTAGGGGAGAGGAGGTGGGTATAGGGAAGGTAGGGGAGAGGAGGGGGGTATAGGGAAGGTAGGGGAGAGGAGGGGGGACTTCCTCCATGTCAGGTAAGCAGCCTCCAAGTCTACCCTCACCAACTGACCAGACTGAGTGAGTTCTGAACATCCCTCTCTGTCCTCTGATGCTGCGTCCAAGTCTTCTTGGGTCTTTCTGGTGTCTCTGTCTTGACTCTTTAGTGAGTTTTTTCAGTTCTTTCCCAGGCTGCCTGAAAAACACAAAAAGATGGCACATACATAAGAGTTATAAACTATCAAAATAAAGAGAGTCCCACACTCCATATATAAACTCCCAGTCATTTATGGGTATTGTCATGACATTGGCCTGTGGGTAAGGTTTATGACCCCCCCCATAAATACCTTTCCCCCTTCCCCTCTCTTACTGACCCTACTGAAGGACTGCTGTCCTGTTAACCTGTTTAGGATAGGGGGCAGTATTGACACGGCTGGATAAAAAACGTACCCGATTTAATCTGGTTACCACTCCTACCCAGTAACTAGAATATGCATATACTTATTACATATGGATAGAAAACACCCTAAAGTTTCTAAAACTGTTTGAATGGTGTCTGTGAGTATAACAGAACTCAAATGGCAGGTCAAAACCTGAGAGATTCCTTTACAGGAAGTGGCCTGTCTGACCATTTCTTGAACTTCTTTGCCATCTCTATCTTTTACTAAGGATCTCTGCTCTAACGTGACACTTCCTACATCGTCCATAGGCGCTCAGAGCCCGGGAAAAAACAGAATGTCGTCATCCCAGCCCCAGGCTGAAACACTTGATCGCCTTTCTCAAGTGGCCGATCAAGGGACTCTGGGCTTATGCGTATGACCCGACCGCCCCCGCCTTTGTGATTTTTTCCTCTGTTTGCCGAAAAGGACATTCCCTGCGACCCTTCTTTACCATTTCGGATAGTGTCTGGAACGCACGAACAAAACGCCGCTATTCGGATATAACGATGGATTATTTTGGACCAAACCAACATTTGTTATTGAAGTAGCAGTCCTGGGAGTGCATTCTGACGAAGACAACAAAAGGTAATCAAACTTTTATAATAGTAAATATGATTATGGTTAGTGCTAAACTTGCCGGGTGTCTAAATAGCTAGCCCGTGATGCCTGGGCTATGTACTTAGAATATTGCAAAATGTGCTTTCACCAAAAAGCTATTTTAAAATCGGACATATCGAGTGCATAGAGGAGGTCTGTATCTATAATTCTTAAAATAATTGTTATGCTTTTTGTGAACGTTTATCGTGAGTAATTTAGTAAAATGTTAGCGAATTCCCCGGAAGTTTGCGGGGGGTATGCTAGTTCTGAACGTCACATGCTAATGTAAAAAGCTGTTTTTTGATATAAATATGAACTTGATTGAACAAAACATGCATGTATTGTATAACATAATGTCCTAGGGTTGTCATCTGATGAAGATCATCAAAGGTGAGTGCTGCATTTAGCTGTCTTCTGGGTTTTTGTTACATTATATGCTAGCTTGAAAAATGGGTGTCTGATTATTTCTGGCTCGGTACTCTGCTGACATAATCTAATGTTTTGCTTTCGTTGTAAAGCCTTTTTGAAATCGGTCAGTGTGGTTAGATTAATGAGAGTCTTGTCTTTAAATTGCTGTAAAATAGTCATATGTTTGAGAAATTGAAGTAATAGGATTTTTAAGGTTTTGAAAATCGCGCCACAGGCTGCAAGTGGCTGTTACGTAGAGGTTAATAAAAACCAGTTGGAAATATGCTTGGGAACGTAATGAGTATGTATGTCAGTTCGGTTGTCATCTGAGACATTATGACTGATGACAGGACGACATAAACTGTATCTGAGAAAGTATACACCCTCTAGTTATCAGAGTCACATGGAATTGTTATGCAATTGAAATGTTTGATATTGAAAATGTTTGTTAGGAGATGAAATGTAATTTTAGCTTCCGAATGAGAGATTTGGGTTTTCATAAGGAAAGTGCCCTGCTCGATCAGTAACCCAACCCTGTGAAGAGACAGGGGTTATAAACGATGAAACACCTCCCTCCCCCTCCCCACTATATAATCCTTTGACGAAAAGATAACCAGGTTGTTCCAGTACGGGAGGTCTGCAGCCTCTACGTTAGAAGGACACACATGTCAAGAACAGAACTAAGCCAACCTCGGCGTGAGCTTTGGTGGCGAATGGTATGAACTTTGAGCTTATTCACTACAGAAGTGCTACTTCCTAGCCGTTGAGTTAGCAGCGGCCGCTGCTTACGTGGGCTAGGAAAGGACGGACGACGGATCCAGTCTAACAACCAGACGAAGATACCACCACGTATCCAATTTACCACCAGAGACATTCTTCCGAGTACGGAAGGTCTGTTGGCCAACCCGGCCAGCATCTACGACCAATCTACCGAAGCGCAGCTCAGAGTAAATATTTATTGCATTTTCCTTTTCCAAATGGGCGGTAATTTAGAATGCATAAGATAATGTATTTACGATAGCATAGCTGCTGTTTCTGTGTTCCTAAATCTTCCCGCTCTTTCATTCAAGCCCAACCCCCTTTCCTTTGTGTAACTAGCTTTCATACAGGTTCCGTCCACCAGGACGTTTTCTGTATGACATCATTGTAGTCTGTGTATTTGTAATTCTGTGTGATTAGTTAGGTATTTAGTAAATAAATAATTAAACCCAATTTTGTATTGCTGATTCAACTTGTTAGCCAGGGTTCGTGAAGATAGCCAAGAACTTACAACTTTCATTATGAGACTGAAAATAAAACAAGGGTTAATATTGACTGCTATCGATGTAAAATATTACAAAGTATTTTAAGAGTTTATTCGGAAGATAACGGCTCTATAAACGTTCTTCCGTGGTGCCCCGACTTTCTAGTTAATTACTTTTACATGATTAGCTTAATCAGGTAATATTAATTACAGAGAAATCATTTTATAAGTTAGCATGTCATATCACTTAATCCGGCATAGCCAAAGACACGACAGTATTTACCAACGTTTCAGCATCACTGTGCCTTCTTCAGGGTGATGTCATCAATACTTGAACCAGGTTATGTAAACGAACAGTGCAATTAATGCAACCAATGACAATAGAGAGGGGTGTGACATAATGATTAAGTTAATTACAATGAATTACTGAAACTGTTCAAAAAAAACAGTTTATGGCATATTAAATATTAAAAAATAGTAGGGTATTGTGGCAAAGAAGGGGGTCGAGTGATAAATGGCAGATATGTGAGGGCAGAACTAATAAACGGGATGATTGGGAAGCATATCTTACCACCTTCGAAAGGACGGCAGAGAGGGAGAAGTGGCCGAAAGAAGAATGGGCAGGGCTTCTGGCACCATACCTGGCAGGGGACGCTCAGAAAGCATATTTCGACCTGGAGTTGAAGGATGCACAGGATTACGATAAACTAAAGGGAGAGATTCTGACTAGACTGGGAGTGACCGATACCGTGAGGGCACACCGCTTCCACCAGTGGTCCTACAGACCGGGACAACCCCCCCGAACACAGATGTTCGACTTGATTCACCTGGCACAGAAATGGTTGCGACCGGAGACCCGTTCGTCCGCCGAGGTCGTCGAGACCATCATACTCAACCAGTTTCAGCGAGGTCTACCCCAAGAAGTGCGACGATGGGTTGGCCAGAACGATGTACTTTCCGCCGACCATCTCGTGGGCCTGGTTGAATGGTATTGTACGGCAGGAACAGCTGAGCAGGCGCAGGAGGAAAGATTCCCATTCCCCAGGCCTGGGCGAACCAGCGGACAGGGTAAGACTGTCCCAACAGGTGGAGGGGGAGGAGAGCAGCGTGGGGCCATGAGGAAAGAATCAGAATCGGGCCGAGACACTAAGGGAAAAAACAGAAACCGGGACTGGGGGTTGAGGGGGTCTCTCCCCCGAAACCCTATTATCTGTTACAATTGTAATCGACCGGGACATATTGCAGCCTACTGCCCTATTAAAGAAGAGCCAATCCAATGTAACCTCGGTGAAAAAGATGAGATATGGTATGCATGTCCCGTGGTAACCACTGTACTTGAAAGATCAAGAAACAAACATATGTGCAGGGTGAAGGTTGAAGGGAAAGAGGTTGAAACACTACTGGATTCCGGCAGTATGCTAACCCTGGTCATTGCAAACCTAGTGCCGACGCATAAACTGGATACAAGTCAGGATATCTGTGTTACGTGCATTCATGGGGATACCCGTCTGTACCCCACAGCCTTAGTGAGCATACAAACAGAGGACGGTCTGCTGGATTATGAGGTCGGCGTGGTCCCAAAGATGCCATATGATGTAATATTGGGTAGATACTTTCCTAACTTTGCGAAGTTAGGCCAAAAGAATGGCATATTTGAGAAGCCAACAACCCTGACCAAGCAGGAAGAAGCATGGGGCCTTCAACCAAGGCCAAAAAAAGAGGTCTCCCAGGGGCCAACCTCACAGGTACTAGTAGGGGAGGATGAGGATGAAGTGGCAAACCTTGTTGATAATGAACAGCCCAGTACTAGTGGGGCTGGGGTCGATCTGAATCCAGAGGATGACTATCTAGAACCAGCAGATCTGGCAGGGTCCATGACTAATTTCGGGACGGCCCAACACCAGGATCCAACCCTGCAGCAAGCCAGAGCAGACGTGCAGGTCGTAGATGGTACTCCCATAAATGATAGGATGATGCCTAATAGTTTTCCCCACTTCATCATGAAAAATGGTTTGGTGTACAGAGTCTCAAAAATAGGGGTTGATGTGGTGGAACAGTTGTTGGTCCCCACCCGGTACAGGAAGACAGTACTGGATCTAGCTCATGGGCACATTCTGGGTGGACACCTTGGTATCGATAAAACCCGAGACCGGATTGTAAGGAGGTTTTACTGGCCAGGAATTCAGGCTGAAGTGGCTCGGCACTGTGGAGAGTGCCCGGAGTGCCAGGTAACTGCTCCCCAACCAGCGTTTAGAAGCCCGTTAGTGCCACTCCCCATAATCGAAACGCCATTTGAGAGGATAGTGATGGATATAGTGGGCCCACTACCCAAATCTGCCAGAGGGCACCAATACATTCTGGTCATTCTAGATTATGCCACTCACTACCCAGAAGCCATTCCCCTTCGGACAATGGCTTCCAAAAATATCGCCAAGGAACTAGTGCTATTGTTCACCAGGGTCGGGGTCCCAAAGGAGATCCTTACTGACCAGGGGACCCCCTTTATGTCCCGCCTTATGGCGGACCTTTGTAAATTGTGGCAGGTGAAACAGTTGAGGATATCGGTTTACCATCCACAGACGGACGGGCTGGTTGAGAGATTCAACCGGACCCTGAAGTCAATGCTCAGGAAGGTAATCGACAAGGATGGATGTTTGCCATTAGAGAGGTTCCTCAAGCCTCGCTGGGGTTTTCTCCCTTCGAGCTGGTATATGGGAGGCACCCCCGGGGAATCTTAGACATCGCCCGGGAAACCTGGGAACACCAATCCACCCCGTATACTAGTGTCATAGAGCACGTCACGGCAATGCAAAACAGGATAGCCACAGTCATGCCCATCATCAGAGAGCACATGAGACAAGCACAAGAGCACCAGCGGCACACTTATAACCGGCAGGCTACCCTGAGGGAATTTCAACCGGGAGATAAGGTGTTAGTGCTGATCCCCACGGTAGAGTGCAAACTACTAGCAACATGGAAAGGACCATATGAAGTACTGGAGAGAATAGGAGAAGTTAATTATCGGATCCGACAGCCAGGTCGACGGCCCCAGGAACAGATATATCACATAAACCTGTTAAAAGCACGGAGAGAGAGAGAAACACTAATGGTTACGTACCCCACACACACTCAGGAGACAGCCGAAGTAAATATTTCACCTACTTTGTCCCCAGCACAAGTACAGGAAGTAAAGACCCTGATCCAGAAAAACAGAGATGTGTTTTCAGAGGTACCCGGCCGAACTGAGGTTACAGCTCATGATATCGTTTCCCTACCAGGGAGAAAAGTGAGCATGAGGCCATATCGGGTACCCGAGGCTCGACAGGCAGCGATTAGAGCAGAGACGGAGAAAATGTTGACAGCTGGAGTGATCGAAGAGTCACATAGTGAGTGGTCTAGCCCAATTGTGATGGTCTCCAAGCCCGATGGGTCTTTGCGGTTCTGTAACGACTTTCGGAAGGTAAATGAAATCTCCAAGTTTGATGCCTACCCCATGCCCAGAGTAGACGAACTACTGGAGAAAATTGGTAAAGCTCGGTACATTACGACCCTGGACCTGACAAAAGGGTACTGGCAAATTCCTCTGACCCCCAGGGCCAAAGAAAAGACAGCCTTTGCAACCCCTGACGGTTTGTTTCAATACACCGTCATGCCATTCGGCCTACACGGGGCCCCAGCCACCTTTCAATGGCTCATGGACAAGGTCCTAAAACCGCACCAAGCATACGCTGCAGCTTATTTAGATGACGTGGGGATCTACAGCCCAGATTGGGAATCCCACTTACCCCGGGTACAGGCAGTGTTAGACGCCCTTAGAAAGGCAGGGCTCACAGCGAACCCTGCCAAGTGTTATGTGGGGTTAGAGGAAACGGAGTATCTGGGATACACAGTGGGAAGAGGATTAATCAAACCCCAACGTAAGAAGGTGGAGGCAATTAGAGAATGGCCGAAACCAGTAAATAAGAAGCAGGTTCGAGCCTTCCTAGGGCTGACCGGGTACTACCGGAAGTTCATCCCAAGTTATGCCACAGTGGCCGCCCCACTCACCGACATGACTAGAGCCAGAGGGCCAAACATGGTCAAGTGGGATGAAAGGGCCACCAAAGCATTTAGGACATTACAGGAGGCCCTCTGCTGTAATCCAGTGCTGGTGGTACCAGACTTTGAGAGAGAGTTTGTGGTTCAGACGGATGCTTCAGAGGTCGGCTTGGGAGCAGTGCTGTCCCAAGAGGTAGAAGGGGTGGAACACCCCATCCTGTTTTTAAGCAGGAAGCTGGAACCACGGGAAACCAACTACTCAGTTGTTGAGAAAGAGGCGCTGGCAGTAAAGTGGGCTCTGGAAAGCCTGAAATACTACCTGCTGGGGCGCCACTTCACCCTCATCAGTGACCATGCACCACTCACCTGGATGCATAGGGCTAAAGAGAAGAACGCTCGGGTGATGCGGTGGTTTTTGAGTCTACAACCGTTTCACTTTGACTTGAAACACAGAGCAGGAAAGGAAATGGGAAATGTGGATGGGTTATCCCGCATGCACGCATATTTTTCTGCGGTAGCCCGACCTAGGGGGTCGGATCTAGGGGGGAGATGTGTGGCAAAGAAGGGGGTCGAGTGATAAATGGCAGATATGTGAGGGCAGAACTAATAAACGGGCTCTGCCCGATCACTAAAATGGCCACCCCGATCAGAACTATAGATCACAAAATGGCCGACTGCCAAAGCTACAATTCCCAGAAGCAAGGGGAACCCTCAGAAGGTGGAGCCAACCCACAGATAAAAGGTCAAGAAAAACCAGGAAGAGAGAGAGAGGGCGGGAAGGATCTATGAACCATAGAGAAAGAGACAATCTACATTGGCTGGATTTACCGTGTACGAGCTGGACTGTTTTGGACTTACCTGTTGGCGTTTAGACCTGGACCTACCGAGAACCAGATTTGTGTACCGAACCCTGCTATCCTTGACCTTACCTGCGGCCTGGGTGGACCAGGACAGGGAAACAAACACACAGGTACTGTCATGTTCGAAAGAACTTTCATTCTGGGCTGACTTTGGTGACAGTTTCCCACTTAATTTGTGACAAACGCTCCTAACTTTGAAGAGGTTTGCCACAGTATATTATATATATCCGGCTCTCAATGTAATCTGATTCATTATGATGTAGGATCAGGTCCCCCCTCTCCATGTAATCTGATTCATTATGATCTAGGATCAGGTCCCCCCTCTCCATGTAATCTGATTCATTATGATCTAGGATCAGGTCCCCCCTCTCCATGTATTCTGATTCATTATGATCTAGGATCAGGTCCCCCCTCTCCATGTAATCTGATTCATTATGATATAGGATCTTTTTATTTGTATTATTTCACCTTTATTTAACAAGGTGGCTAGTTGAGAACAAGTTCTCATTTACAACTGCGACCTGGCCAAGATAAAGCAAAGCAGTGCGACAGAAACAACAACACAGAGTTACATGGAATAAACAAGCGTACAGTCAACCCAAATGAAAAAAGAAAGTCTATATACAGTGTGTGCAAATGGCGTGAGGAGGTATGGCAATAAATAGGCCGAAGTAGCAAAGTAATCAGAATTTAGCAGATTAACACTGGAGTGATAGATGAGCAGATGATGATGTGTAAGTAGTGATACTGGAGTACAAAAGAGCAGCAAAGTAAATAAAAACAATATGGGGATGAGGTAGGTAGATTGGGTGGGCTATTTACAGATGGGCTATGTACAGCTGCAGCGATCGGTTAGCTGCTCAGATAGCTGATGTGTAAAGTTGGTGAGGGAGATATGAGTCTCCAACCAGTGATTTTTGCAATTCGTTCCATTCACTGGCAGCAGAGAACTGGAAGGAAAGGCGGCCAAAGGAGGTGTTGGCTTTGGGGATGACCAGTGAGATGTACCTGCTGGAGCACGGGTGGGTGTTGTTATCGTGACCAGGGAGCTGAGATAAGGCGGAGCTTTACCTAGCATAGACTTGTAGATGACCTGGAGCCAGTGGGTCTGGCGACGAATATGTAGCGAGGGCCAGCCGACTAAAATGACCTGGGTTGCAATCATAAAAAAAAACTACCCGGCCTTCATCGTTTGACATTGAGAACATTGGGAGAGATGAGAGCTGACGTTTTAGTAAATGTGCAGATTACGTATCTCAGTCACAGACAAGAAGCTCAATTAACCTGTTAGGGCTAGGGGGCAGCATTGACACGGCTGGATAAAAAACATACCCGATTTAATCTGGTTACCACTCCTACTCAGTAACTAGAATATGCATATACTTATTACATATGGATAGAAAACACCCTAAATTTTCTAAAACTGTTTGAATGGTGTCTGTGAGTATAACAGAACTCAAATGGCAGGTCAAAACCTGAGAGATTCCTTTACAGGAAGTGGCCTGTCTGACCATTTCTGGAACTTCTTTGCCATCTCTATCATTTACTAAGGATCTCTGCTCTAACGTGACACTTCCCACGTCTTCCATAGGCTCTCATAGCCCGGGAAAAAAGAGAATGTCGTCATTCCAGCCCCAGGCTGAAACACATTATCGCCTTTCTCAAGTGGCCCATCAAGAGACACTAGCTTATGCGCGTGACCCCGACCGCCCCCGCCTTTGGGATTTTTTCCTCTGTTTGCCGAAAAGGAGATTCCCTGTCGGAATATTATCGCTTTTCTACGAGAAAAATGACGTAAAAATTGATTTTAAACAGCGGTTGACATGCTTCGACGTACGGCAATGGAATACTTTGAATTTTATTGTCAGGAATTGCGCCAAGCGCGCGACACTTCTTTACTATTTCGGATAGTGTCTGGAACGCACGAACAAAACGCCGCTATTCGGATATAACGATGGATTATTTTGGACCAAACCAACATTTGTTATTGAAGTAGACGTCCTGGGTGTGCATTCTGACGAAGACAACAAAAGGTAATGACATTTTTATAATAGTAAATATGATTATGGTGAGTGCTAAACTTGCCGGGTGTCTAAATAGCGAGCCCGTGATGCCTGGGCTATGTACTTAGAATATTGCAAAATGTGCTTTCACCAAAAAGCTATTTTAAAATCGGACATATCGAGTGCATAGAGGAGGTCTGTATCTATAATTCTTAAAATAATTGTTATGCTTTTTGTGAACGTTTATCGTGAGTAATTTAGTAAAATGTTAGCGAATTCCCCGTAAGTTTGCGGGGGGTATGCTAGTTCTGAACGTCACATGCTAATGTAAAAAGCTGGTTTTTGATATAAATATGAACTTGATTGAACAAAACATGCATGTATTGTATAACATAATGTCCTAGGGTTGTCATCTGATGAAGATCATCAAAGGTGAGTGCTGCATTTAGCTGTCTTCTGGGTTTTGGTGACATTATATGCTGGCTTGAAAAATGGGTGTCTGATTATTTCTGGCTTGGTACTCTGCTGACATAATCTAATGTTTTGCTTTCGTTGTAAAGCCTTTTTGAAATCGGACAGTGTGGTTAGATTAACGAGAGTCTTATCTTTAAATGGCTGTAAAATAGTCATATGTTTGAGAAATTGAAGTAATATGATTTTGAAGATTTTGAAAATCGCGCCACAGGCTGGCAGTGGCTGTTACGTAGGTGGGACGAATTCGTCCCGCCGGTCCCATAGAGGTTAAGACATTATCTTCACCACTGGGACTGGGGGCAACAGGACCACAGGCCAAATAATACAGCTCAACACTTCCACACTACCACAGTGAGTAGAATCAGGCTTCTGAACACAGAAAACTTGCAGAATTATTAATTATGAATTGTATTAGACGTTATTAGACATTTCTGTTGTTGAGGAGGATGGGAGACCCACAGAGACGTCAAAATGTTTTTCAAAAATCGTCAAAGAGTAATTATTTTAACCTGAAGCATTTAATAAAGACACTTATAGTACAATATTATGGGGAATAGGAATGGGAGGGCTACTTACACCATTTTGGGAAGGGATCACAGCAGTGATTGAATGAGGGTATGAGGCATGAGTTGAGGTGTTCAGAGGCTTGACCAGTGCAGGACAGGATTTGACCGGGAAGACAATAACACAAAAACACTACACAGTGAGACAAAAGAGCTAAGAATGAGTTAGTCCAAGCAAGGAGTCAAATCATAGATGTGTAATAATGTGATTGTGATTGACTCTACATAAAGTAATGACAGAAAAATTGACAGGGGTTCCCTCACTGTGCTTGGAGAGGAAACATTCAATGTGCCAGTGGATGAGTGGGCCACATGAGACGTGGCTTCCAGTTCATGTGAGGAGGTAGTTGAATGGTAGTGGAGTGGTCATCGCTTGTTAAACCATGGAACAGGAGGGGACTTAGCTGGAAATACAAATAGCAGATACGTTCCCTTGAAGCTGAGCCATCGTAGGTTAACCTCTATGGGCTAGGTGGGACGCTAGCGTGCCACCCGTGGTGCACTCCATCAACAGCAGGTGCATTTCAAGAGCGGCAAATTTGAATCCAAATAAATGTCAAAATTCAAATTTTTCAAACATACAACTATTTTACACCCTTTGAAAGATAAACATCTCCTTAATCTAACCACGTTTTATGATTTCAAAAAGGTTTTACGGCGAAAGCATAAATTTAGAGTATGTTAGGACAGTACATTTACAAGAGTTGTGTGTAATGTTTTGTCAATTCAAAGACAGGGTCACCAAAACCATAAAACCAGCTAAAATGATGCACTAACCTTTTACAATCTCCATCAGATGACACTCCTAGGACATTATGTTAGACAATGCATGCATTTTTAGTTCTATCAAGTTCATATTTATATCCAAAAACAGCGTTTTACTATGGCATTGATGTTGAGGAAATCGTTTCCCTCCAATAACCGGCAGTCAAGTCAGCATCACAAATTAAATAATTCAAATTAAAAAACATTGGTAAAATATTATATTGTCATTTAAAGAATTATAGATGTACATCTCTTGAACGCAATCAACTTGCCAGATTTAAAAATAACCTTACTGGGAAATCACACTTTGCAATAATCTGAGCACTGCGCCCAGAAAAATACGCTTTGCGATACAGACTAGTCGTCATGTTGGGGAGATCTAAAATCGAAAATACTATGTAAATAATCCATTACCTTTGATTCTCTTCATCAGATGTCACTTCCAGGTATCACAGGTCCATAACGAATGTAGTTTTGTTCAAAAAAGCTCATCATTTATGTCCAAAAATCTCCGTCTTGTTAGCACATGATCTAAGCCCGCCGGACTTCACTTCATGAACGAGGGGAAAAAATATATTTACGTTCGTTCAAACATGTCAAACGTTGTATAGCATAAATCATTAGGGCCTTTTTTAACCAGAACATGAATAATTTTCAAGGTGGACGAATGCATACTCTTTTATAACGTATTGGAACGAGGGTACCCAACATGAACTCGCGCGCCAGGTGTCTAATGGGCCATCATCGTTCCATGGCTCTTGTTCGGTCAGATCTCCCTCCAGAAGACTCAAAACACTTTGTAAAGGCTGGTGACATCTAGTGGAAGCAATACGAAGCGCCAAAACATTAAGCAGCCCCTGTGTTTTTCAATGGCATAGGTTTAAAGGTAATACAACACATCAGGTATCCACTTCCTGTCAGAAAATGTCTCAGGGTTTTGCCTGCCAAATGAGTTCTGTTATACTCACAGACACCATTCAAACAGTTTTAGAAACTTTAGAGTGTTTTCTATCCATATATAATAAGTATATGCATATTCTAGTTACTGGGTAGGATTAGTAACCAGATTAAATCGGGTACATTTTTTTTATCCAGCCGTGCAAATACTGCCCCCTAGCCCTAACAGGTTAATAATTCTTAGGGCTCGTGGACCGCTAGCAAAACACCTACGACAACATCCGGTGAAATTGCAGAGCGCCAAATTCAAAATAGAAACATATTAAACATTCATGAAAATACAAGTGTCATACATCATTTAAAATCTTAAAATCTTGGCAATCGAACACCGTTGTCAGATTTCAAAAACACTTTACGGTGAAAGCATAGCTTTCGATTATCTGAGGACAGCACCCCACAATAACATATTTTCCAAACTTGCACAGGCGTCACAGAATCCCAAATAGTGATAAAATAAATCACTTACCTTTGAAGATCTTCCTCCATTTGCAATCCCAAGGGTCCCAGCTACACAATGAATGGTCGTTTTGTTCGATAAAGTCCTTCTTTATATCCCAAAATAGTCTGTTTAGCAGGAGCCATGACTTCAGAAATCCACTCCTTCAACATGCAGACAAAGAAGTTCTAAAAGCTACCAGTGTATTTCGTCCAAACAAGTCAAATAACGTGTCTATATCATCTTCAGGTTGTCTAAAATGTAAAGAAACTATAATATTTAACCTGTTAGGGCTAGGGGGCAGTATTGACACGGCTGGATAAAAAACATACCCGATTTAATCTGGTTACCACTCCTACCCAGTAACTAGAATATGCATATACTTATTACATATGGATAGAAAACACCCTAAAGTTTCTAAAACTGTTTGAATGGTGTCTGTGAGTATTACAGAACTCAAATGGCAGGTCAAAACCTGAGAGATTCCTTTACAGGAAGTGGCCTGTCTGACCATTTCTTGAACTTCTTTTCCATCTCTATCTTTTACTAAGGATCTCTGCTCTAACGTGACACTTCCTACGTCGTCCATAGGCGCTCAGAGCCCGGGAAAAAACAGAATGTCGTCATCCCAGCCCCAGGCTGAAACACATTATCGCCTTTCTCAAGTGGCCGATCAAGGGACTCTGGGCTTATGCGCATGACCCGACCGCCCCCGCCTTTGTGATTTTTTCCTCTGTTTGCCGAAAAGGAGATTCCCTGTCGGAATATTATCGCTTTTCTACGAGAAAAATGGCGTAAAAATTGATTTTAAACAGCGGTTGACATGCTTCGAAGTACGGTAATGGAATATTTAGAATTTTTTTGTCACGAATTGCGCCATGCGCGCGTCCCTTCTTTACCATTTCGGATAGTGTCTGGAACGCACGAACAAAACGCCGCTATTCGGATATAACGATGGATTATTTTGGACCAAACCAACATTTGTTATTGAAGTAGCAGTCCTGGGAGTGCATTCTGACGAAGACAACAAAAGGTAATCAAACTTTTATAATAGTAAATATGATTATGGTGAGTGCTAAACTTGCCGGGTGTCTAAATAGCTAGCCCGTGATGCCTGGGCTATGTACTTAGAATATTGCAAAATGTGCTTTCTTCGGGTTTTCACCTGCCATATCTGTTCTGTTATATTCACAGACATTATTTTAACAATTTTGGAAACGTCAGAGTGTTTTCTTTCCAAATCTACCAATTATATGCATAGCTTCTGGGCCTGAGTAACAGGCATTTTACTTTGGGCTCGCCAGACTCTCCGAACTTCCGAAAACTGCCCCCTAGCCCTAAGACGTTTTAACGGTCCTCACACTGTTCATGCTCTCATTACATAGACGCGTACTGCTCACCTGTTCATCTCGTAATGAATAATGTGGAAATTGAGCAAGTTGAGGTGACTAAACTGCTTGGAGTAACCCTGGATTGTAAACTGCCATGGTCAAAACATATTGATACGACAGTAGCTAAGAATGGGAGAAGTCTGTCCATAATAAATCCCTGCTCTACCTTCTTAACCTGTTGGGTCTAGGGGGCAGCATTTGCACGTCTGGATAAAAAAAATGTACCCGATTTAATCTGGTTACTAATCCTACCCAGTAACTAGAATATGCATATACTTATTATATATGGATAGAAAACACTCTAAAGTTTCCAAAACTGTTTGAATGGTGTCTGTGAGTATAACAGAACTCATTTGGCAGGCAAAACCCTGAGACATTTTCTGACAGGAAGTGGATACCTGATGTGTTGTATTGACTTTAAAGCTATCCCATTGAAAAACACAGGGGTTTAGGAATATTTTGGCACTTCCTATTGCTTCCACTAGATGTCACCAGCCTTTACAAAGTGTTTTGAGTCTTCTGGAGGGAGATCTGACCGAACAAGAGCCATGGAACGGTGATGTCCCATTAGACACCTGGCGCGCTACTTCATGTTGGGTACCCTCGTTCCAATACGTTATAAAAGGCTATGCATTCGTCCACCTTGAATATTATTCATGTTCTGGTTAAAAAAGGCCCTAATGATTTATGCTATACAACGTTTGACATGTTTGAACGAACGGAAATATATTTTTTCCCCTCGTTCATGACGAGAAGTCCGGCTGGCTTACATCATGTGCTAACGAGACGGAGATTTTTGGACATAAATGATGAGCTTTTTTGAACAAAACTACATTCGTTATGGACCTGTGATACCTGGAAGTGACATCTGATGAAGAGAATCAAAGGTAATGGATTATTTACATAGTATTTTCGATTTTAGATCTCCCCAACATGACGTCTAGTCTGTATCGCAACGCGTATTTTTCTGGGCACAGTGCTCAGATTATTGCAAAGTGTGATTTCCCAGTAAGGTTATTTTTAAATCTGGCAAGTTGATTGCGTTCAAAAGATGTAAATCTATAATTCTTTAAATGACAATATAATATTTTACCAATGTTTTCTAATTTTAATTATTTAATTTGTGACGCTGACTTGACTGCCGGTTATTGGAGGGAAACGATTTCCTCAACATCAATGCCATAGTAAAACGCTGTTTTTGTATATAAATATGAACTTGATAGAACTAAAAATGCATGCATTGTCTAACATAATGTCCTAGGAGTGTCATCTGATGGAGATTGTAAAAGGTTAGTGTATCATTTTAGCTGGTTTTATGGTTTTGGTGACCCTGTCTTTGACTTGACAAAACATTACACACAACTCTTGTAAATGTACTGTCCTAACATACTCTAAATTTATGCTTTCGCCGTAAAACCTTTTTGAAATCGTAAAACGTGGTTAGATTAAGGAGATGTTTATCTTTCAAATGGTGTAACATAGTTGTATTTTTGAAAAATTTGAATTTTGACATTTATTTGGATTCAAATTTGCCGCTCTTGAAATGCACCTGCTGTTGATGGAGTGCACCACAGGTGGCACGCTAGCGTCCCACCTAGCCCCAAGAGGTTAACAACACTATCAACAAGGCAGGTCCTACAGGCTCTAGTTTCTACCTTCTGTCATGGGAATTCTGTTCCCAATGTTCATAAACCGAACTTCAATTAAACTACTCAGTCTGCCCCCCAGAGGGTGTAAGATTCTGGTTGGATGAAGCAGACGGAGAGCCAGCCTACAATTGGTCAGAATGTTTATTTACGAGAGCTCTGAATATCATACAATGTACACAGCCTTTTATACCTGACATTTGGTCATACCATATGTCATACCCCTTACAAATGCCCCTCCTCTTCTTTAACCTGTTGGGTCTAGGGGGCAGCATTTGCACGTCTGGATAAAAAAAATGTACCCGATTTAATCTGGTTACTAATCCTACCCAGTAACTAGAATATGCATATACTTATTATATATGGATAGAAAACACTCTAAAGTTTCCAAAACTGTTTGAATGGTGTCTGTGAGTATAACAGAACTCATTTGGCAGGCAAAACCCTGAGACATTTTCTGACAGGAAGTGAATACCTGATGTGTTGTATTGACTTTAAAGCTATCCCATTGAAAAACACAGGGGTTTAGGAATATTTTGGCACTTCCTATTGCTTCCACTAGATGTCACCAGCCTTTACAAAGTGTTTTGAGTCTTCTGGAGGGAGATCTGACCGAACAAGAGCCATGGAACGGTGATGTCCCATTAGACACCTGGCGCGCTACTTCATGTTGGGTACCCTCGTTCCAATACGTTATAAAAGGCTATGCATTCGTCCACCTTGAATATTATTCATGTTCTGGTTAAAAAAGGCCCTAATGATTTATGCTATACAACGTTTGACATGTTTGAACGAACGGAAATATATTTTTTCCCCTCGTTCATGACGAGAAGTCCGGCTGGCTTACATCATGTGCTAACGAGACGGAGATTTTTGGACATAAATGATGAGCTTTTTTGAACAAAACTACATTCGTTATGGACCTGTGATACCTGGAAGTGACATCTGATGAAGAGAATCAAAGGTAATGGATTATTTACATAGTATTTTCGATTTTAGATCTCCCCAACATGACGTCTAGTCTGTATCGCAACGCGTATTTTTCTGGGCACAGTGCTCAGATTATTGCAAAGTGTGATTTCCCAGTAAGGTTATTTTTAAATCTGGCAAGTTGATTGCGTTCAAAAGATGTAAATCTATAATTCTTTAAATGACAATATAATATTTTACCAATGTTTTCTAATTTTAATTATTTAATTTGTGACGCTGATTTGACTGCCGGTTATTGGAGGGAAACGATTTCCTCAACATCAATGCCATAGTAAAACGCTGTTTTTGTATATAAATATGAACTTGATAGAACTAAAAATGCATGCATTGTCTAACATAATGTCCTAGGAGTGTCATCTGATGGAGATTGTAAAAGGTTAGTGTATCATTTTAGCTGGTTTTATGGTTTTGGTGACCCTGTCTTTGACTTGACAAAACATTACACACAACTCTTGTAAATGTACTGTCCTAACATACTCTAAATTTATGCTTTCGCCGTAAAACCTTTTTGAAATCGTAAAACGTGGTTAGATTAAGGAGATGTTTATCTTTCAAATGGTGTAACATAGTTGTATTTTTGAAAAATTTGAATTTTGACATTTATTTGGATTCAAATTTGCCGCTCTTGAAATGCACCTGCTGTTGATGGAGTGCACCACAGGTGGCACGCTAGCGTCCCACCTAGCCCCAAGAGGTTAACACTGTCAATGCTTATTTACAAGTCTTCTCCATCTCATACATTGCTTATCATATCCTGCCCCATGTTACATAATCTACTGCAAGCCTAAAGGTTTCTCCCCTCCCTGGTTGGGGAGACCTTCTTCCTGTTATCAGTTTCACAGTGGTCACAAGTTGTCTGCTGTCTGGTTGCTTACATTGCTAAATCATTAACCTGTCTAGGCTAGGCGGGACGAATTCGTCCCACCTACGTAACAGGCACTGCTATCCTGTGGCGCGATTTTCAAAACCTTAAAAATCCTATTACTTCAATTTCTCAAACATATGACTATTTTACAGCCATTTAAAGACAAGACTCTCGTTAATCTAACCACACTGTCCGATTTCAAAAAGGCTTTACAACGAAAGCAAAACATTAGATTATGTCAGCAGAGTACCAAGCCAGAAATAATCAGACACCCATTTTTCAAGCCAGCATATAATGTCACCAAAACCCAGAAGACAGCTAAATGCAGCACTCACCTTTGATGATCTTCATGAGATGACAACCCTAGGACATTATGTTATACAATACATGCATGTTTTGTTCAATCAAGTTCATATTTATATCAAAAACCAGCTTTTTACATTAGCATGTGACGTTCAGAACTAGCATACCCCCCGCAAACTTCCGGGGAATTCGCTAACATTTTACTAAATTACTCACGATAAACGTTCACAAAAAGCATAACAATTATTTTAAGAATTATAGATACAGACCTCCTCTATGCACTCGATATGTCCGATTTTAAAATAGCTTTTTGGTGAAAGCACATTTTGCAATATTCTAAGTACATAGCCCAGGCATCACGGGCTCGCTATTTAGACACCCGGCAAGTTTAGCACTCACCATAATCATATTTACTATTATAAAAGTTTCATTACCTTTTGTTGTCTTCGTCAGAATACACATCCAGGACTGCTACTTCAATAACAAATGTTGGTTTGGTCCAAAATAATCCATCGTTATATCCGAATAGCGGCGTTTTGTTCGTGCGTTCCAGACACTATCCGAAATAGTAAAGAAGTGTCACGCGCTTGGCGCAATTCGTGACAATAAAATTTTAAGTATTCCATTACCGTACTTCGAAGCATGTCAACCGCTGTTTAAAATCAATTTTTACGACACTTTTCTTGTAGAAAAGCGATAATATTCCGACAGGGAATCTCCTTTTCGGCAAACAGAGGAAAAAATCCCAAAGGCGGGGGCGGTCGGGGTCACGCGCATAAGCCAGTGTCTCTTGATCGGCCACTTGAGAAAGGCGATAATGTGTTTCAGCCTGGGGCTGGAATGACGACATTCTGTTTTTTCCCGGGCTCTGAGAGCCTATGGAAGACGTGGGAAGTGTCACGTTAGAGCAGAGATCCTTAGTAAATGATAGAGATGGAAAAGAAGTTCAACAAATGGTCAGACAGGCCACTTCCTGTAAAGGAATCTCTCAGGTTTTGACCTGCCATTTGAGTTCTGTTATACTCACAGACACCATTCAAACAGTTTTAGAAAATTTAGGGTGTTTTCTATCCATATGTAATAAGTATGTGCATATTCTAGTTACTGGGTAGGAGTGGTAACCAGATTAAATCGGGTATGTTTTTTATCCAGCCATGTCAATGCTGCCCCCTAGCCCTAACAGGTTAACACTGTCAATGCTTATTTACAAGTCTTCTCCATCTCATACATTGCTTATCATATCCTGCCCCATGTTACATAATCTACTGCAAGCCTAAAGGTTTCTCCCCTCCCTGGGTGGGGAGACCTTCTTCCTGTTATCAGTTTCACAGTGGTCACAAGTTGTCTGCTGTCTGGTTGCTTACATTGCTAAATCATTAAGCTTCAACTTTTCCGACACACACACATTAGTACATTCATCTTATAATCACTCGGTTATACCTTTTCAGGTTGAAATCATTTAGTCAAACATTTAATCATATTATTTCCATTACAATCCACCCTATTGGCTAAATATTTCACATACACTATAACACATCTATTTTTATTGGATTCAGAAATGTCACACAAAATCAAACTAGATCAAAGAAAACGAGTACATGTATTTTCATTACATACTTATCAATGACTGTTCTAAGCCTATGTCCAGTCATAACTCTTCGGATTAGGATTTTTGCATTGACCTTCATTTAGAGAAACAGTCTTCCTAAACATTAAAGATGGTCTCGTCTAACATGGGCTCCTCGTAATTGAATGAATCCTCCACCAGGCTCGGCGGTAGGTATTTGTCATCCCACTGGTCTGAACTTGGAATCGGTCCGTATCTCACCATCTGCTCCGTCATCGATCTCTCCAGAGCCCCGGAAATGAGACCTCTCGCACAAGGGACCAAACAACAACCACATAATATCAACACAGTCATACAGGTGAAAGCAGTCCACAACACAGTGATTACAACCAATTTTCCGAACGTACTATCAAACAATCCCGTGAGTGCCGTGTCCACCCCGGAATTTTCTGCTAACTCCTGAGCTAAATTGTTTAGACCGGCCAGGGCCTTGGTCACTGATCCATCTGGAGCTGTGTTCTCAGGGATGAAAGTACAGCATTCAGATCCGAACATCACACACACACCACCCTTTTCAGCCAGAAGCATATCCAAAGCTATTCTATTCTGCAATACCATCAAAGTGGTCGCAGCTGTCTGTTCTGCTAACCCTTGAATTGCCTCTCTGGTATAGTTGATGAAACGCAGTTGGTTATAATAAATGTAATTTATCCAATCCACATTTTTAGTGAGAGTCGACCACCAAAAAAGACATGATTCCAATCCAGCCCATATCTGATTCCTAGCTTTAAACTCATCAGGCACCCCCCTTGGAACCCCAATGCTATCAATGTAAATTCTATCGTCAAAGGACCCTGACGGAGCTCTCCTCCTCTCTCTTTCACCTGGCACTAGGTATTGTGTTGTATAAGGGTGAAGGGCATGCCTAACTGTACCAATGCACAAATACCAGTACAATTTGCAGGCAGGTTTGGCCACAGCTTCATACCTCCACACAACCACCAGACATCCGCTCACGGCCTTTTTATCTTACTAAAGTCCTCGGAACTCAACCACCCAGTCAGGTCCCTCATTGTCTCGTCAGTTGTAACATTCTCTGTCCTATTGCATGTTCTTACTTCCCCTACGTTCCATCCGTGTGTGTTGTGTCGAGCCATACAATAATAGTCTCCTCCTGCGACTGTGAAAGGGGAAGTCTGGATCTAACAGGCACATAGGATACAGATAATGCAGATCAGTGCAACTGTCTGGCTTCCTTGCCTTCATGAACAGCTTTACCATACAGGCCATTCCCCTTGGTAAATTAATTCCATCGAGTAGAAAGGGGATGGTTGTCAACTGAAGTTTGGCTGTTGTGCAGGCATAACCTTCTTCTTTAGCTACTGATCTAGCTGTATACTGAATCCATTCCAGCCATAGGTTGGAATCCCCAAACCAAGTCTCCACCTCAATCACTTCCTTAACCTATTGGGGCTATGTGGGACGCTAGCGTGCCACCCGTGGTGCACCCTATCAACAGCAGGTGCATTTCAAATAGCGGCAAATTTGAAACCAAATAAATGTCAAAATTCAAAATTTTTCAAACATACAACTATCTTACACCCTTTGAAAGATAAACATCTCCTTAATCTAACCACGTTGTCCGATTTCAAAAAGGTTTTACGGCGAAAGCATAAAGTTAGATTATGTTAGGAGAGTACGTTGACAATAGCTGTGTGTAATGTTTTGTCAATTCAAAGACAGGCGTCACCAAAACCATAAAACCAGCTAAAATGATGCACTAACCTTTGACAATCTCCATCAGATGACACTCCTAGGACATTATGTTAGACAATGCATGCATTTTTAGTTCTATCAAGTTCATATTTATATCCAAAAACAGGGTTTTACTATGGCGTTGATGTTCAGGAAATCGTTTCCCTTCAATAACCGGCAGTCAAGTCAGCACCACAAATTAAATAATTAAAATTAGAAAACATTGGTAAAATATTATATTGTCATTTAAAGAATTATAGATTTACATCTCTTGAACGCAATCGACTTGCCAGATTTAAAAATAACCTTACCGGGAAATCACACTTTGCAATAATCTGAGCACTGCGCCCAGAAAAATACGCTTTGCGATACAGACAAACGGCCATGTTGGAGAGATCTAAAATCGAAAATACTATGTAAATAATCCATTACCTTTGATTCTCTTCATCAGATGTCACTTCCAGGAATCCCAGGTCCATAACGAATGTAGTTTTGTTGAAAAAAGCTCATCATTTATGTCCAAAAAGCTCCGTGTTGTTAGCACATGATCTAAGCCCGCCGGACTTCCCTTCATGAACGAGGGGAAAAAATATATTTACGTTCGTTCAAATATGTCAAACGTTGTATAGCATAAATCATTAGTGCCTTTTTTAACCAGAACATGAATAATATTCAAGGTGGACGAATGCATTTTCTTTTAAAACGTATTGGAACGAGGGTACCCAACATGACCTCAATCGCCAGAGTCTAATCGGCCATCACCGTTCCAAAGCTCTTGTTCGGTCAGATCTCATAGTAGAAGACTCAAAACACTTTGTAAAGGCTGGTGACATCTAGTGGAAGCAATACGAAGCGCCAAAACATTAAGCAGCCCCTGTGTGTTTCAATGGCATAGGCTTAAAGGTAATTCAATACATCAGGTATCCACTTCCTGTCAGAAAATGTCTCAGTGTTTTGCCTGCCAAATGAGTTCTGTAATACTCGCAGACACCATTCAAACAGTTTTAGAAACTTTAGGGTGTTTCCTATCCATATATAATAAGTATATGCATATTCTAGTTACTGGGTAGGATTAGTAACCAGATTAAATCGGGTACGTTTTTTTATCCAGCCGTGAAAATACTGCCCCCTAGCCCCAACAGGTTAAGATCTTTCGTCTGAACTATCCTCACCGGTCCTTGGCTCTGGATGACTATACGGGTAATGTCCGTTTTATCAGGGGTACTACTGGTATTCTGGCTGGCGGTAGAACTATCTCCTGTCCTAACCTCTACTACTCGGAATGGTACCGCAGTGTCGACAATGGTCTGGTCAAGGCCAACATACCATAACCCTAAATCCTCTTTCTTTATGCTTTTAATGGTCATTCCTATCTTCAAGCAATACTTCCCTTGCTCTGGATTGCAGTCAAAAACCCTGGCCTTCACTATACTCCATCTGTTTCTATATTGGGTGTGTGGATTGACATAGCCTTCTCTCTCTGTGTGAGCTATGATTCCATGAGTTACACCGGGATCTACACAGATATCTTCCCCATGAAGTCCGAGTCCTAGACTGCCAGGAGGTTAGGGACCCCATTTGGTCTGCATAGAACTCTATTGAGACATCCTTCCCTAACTCTACTCTCACTTCCTTTTTATCCAGATCGAGTGACCTTTTGTACCTAGGCTATAAAAACTCCTCATCTTCTACACTATGGGTCAAGTTACCACTTTCTGACTTCTCGAGTGGTTCATGGTGTATTAGGAATATGGCTCCCACAATCAGACAGCTCAGACTGACCAGTACCGCTGTAAAGCCCCACCCCCTCCCGGCGAATATATCACTGGCTAGAGGCCAACCCACACTTTCACTTCTATGAATGCACATAGTGAGGATCGGGCGGGTTAGGGAATCTTCGTTAGAGAGGTAACCCCCGAACCTTATTGGTATTCGGTTCTTCTCCTAACTCTGTGATTGTTCGACAGTGTCAGTGTGTCTTACCCTCCCGCAATGTGTGATATGAACCCAGGTAGCTCTTTCAGCTATTCTCACCGCGAAGGCTATTACCAGGAACACTTGGTATGGGCCCTCCCACCGTGGCTGCTTCCAGTTCTTTTCTCCACAGGGACTGGATCCACACCCAGTCTCCTGGTTGGATTGAGTGAATCATCTTCTCCTGTAATTCACCTGTTGGACACAAAGTCTCGGACATACGGGTTTGGTTAACCATGTGTTCTGTTAGTATATCTTCAACTTCTATGTCTACCTGTTCTGGCCTCCCTAACTCTGGCATTCTATATGGTTTACCTGATCAGCTAAAATGTAATCCATTATTTAAAGAGATAGATACTAGTAAACCAACTACCCTAATTGTGTCCACCCAGTAAGTTGGGACCGCTTCTTCCCATTTAATATACTTATCTATTATAAAAAATGTTTTTTTAAGTAGTTCGTTATCCAATAGGCCACAAAGTGTTTCCGAATCTGCTCTACTATCACCCCTGTTGACACATGGCTCTGCCCATGTGTCAATCTTGCCGCATCTCTAAACAATGACTTAGGTATTATTGGTAACTTATCATGATACCAAATACCGTCCTTATATAAATTGCTCCTAACTTCTCCCATTTCGAAATCCCTGTCACTGGTGCTCTAGACTGACAATTTTAATATAGCTTTGTCTATGTTTACTTCCTCTTTTAAGAACTGCTTTGTCGACGGCTGCGGTTGAACCTGTTTAGGATAGGTGGCAGTATTTTCACGGCCGGATAAAAAACATACCCAATTTAATCTGGTTATTACTCCTGCCCAGAAACTAGAATATGCATATAATTGTTTGATTTGGATAGAAAACACCCTAAAGTTTCTAAAACTGTTTGAATGGTGTCTGTGAGTATAACAGAACTCATATGGCAAGCCAAAACCTGAGAAGATTGCATACAGGAAGTGCCCTCTCTGACCATTTCTTGGCCTTCTATAGCCTCTTTTTTGGAAAATAGAGGATCTCTGCTGTAACGTGACATTTTCTCTCAGAAGGCACTAGAACTGGGAATGATGACTTTTTACCCCGGAGGTTTTATCTGGACATGGTTCGTCAGGACTTCAAACAGCCGAAGCTAAGTAACATTAACATGATGCCTGCTAATTGCAGTCGTTGTACTTATAATATACAGGAGAACGATCGCCTTATGGCAAGGATAGCTGTGCTGCAAGCCCAGCTTCAGACGCAATCGTTAGGAAAGGGTCATTTCAGTGTAGGAGAGGATGAAACAGCATCTGTGCCACCAGTAAGTACAGATAGTAACGTTAGTATAAACCCCCTCGCACGGTCCCCGCAGCCGGACAACTTTCTCATGGCTTCTGGAGGGAAACGCTGTAGGAATGCTCAACCGGTGTCGCTTATTCAGCCGACAGAAACTTTCAACCGGTTCTCCCCATTAAGCGAGTCGGAGTCGGAGGCCGAGACTTCTCTGGTCTCTACTCCTCCCGTTGTGGGGTCTGAGACGTCGAAGGCTCCCACCATTAGCTCTGACAAATTGAAAACCCTAGTCATTGGCGACTCCATTACCCGCAGTATTAGACTTAAAATGAATCATCCAGCGATCATACACTGTCTACCAGGGGGCAGGGCTACCGACGTTAAGGCTAATCTAAAGACGGTGCTGGCTAAAAGCTAAAACTGGCGAGTGTAGAGAGTATAGAGATATTGTTATCTACATCGGCACCAACGATGTTAGGATGAAACAGTCAGAGGTCACCAAGCGCAACATAGCTTCAGCGTGTAAATCAGCTAGAAAGATGTGTCGGCATCGATTAATTGTCTCTGGCCCCCTCGCAGTTAGAGGGAGTGATGAGCTCTACAGCAGAGTCTCACAACTCAATCGCTGGTTGAAAACTGTGTTCTGCCCCTCCCAAAAGATAGAATTTGTAGATAATTGGCCCTCTTTCTGGGACTCACCCACAAACAGGACCAAGCCTGGCCTGTTGAGGAGTGACAGACTCCATCCTAGCTGGAGGGGTGCTCTCATCTTATCTACGAACATAGACAGGGCTCTAACTCCTCTAGCTCCACAATGAAATAGGGTGCAGGCCAGGCAGCAGGCTGTTAGCCAGCCTGCTAGTTTAGTGGAGTCTGCCACTAGCACAGTCAGCGTCGTCAGCTCAGCTTTCCCCATTGAGACTGTTACGAACCCCTTTGGCCCAGCGGTCTAGGGGGGATGGATACGAGACCCGTAACATAAATCATGCAAATTATAATCGTGACATGTAACAGTGAGAACCAAAAACCACAGACAACTGAAATCTACCGTCAAACTCAAAAGGTTTATTTTAAACACACGGTAAAGGGGTGTGGGAAAAGGGGCTGAGCTGGACCCAAGCAACGAAACAATAATCCAAAACCACCCCTAAGCTAGACTAGCCTATTTCAACAACAGCTAGCTAACTAACCAAAAATACAGTGGGTGGTCCGCCCAGTTCTAACTAGGGTACTTAGACACAGTATTCCTACGGGTAATGTATGCCCATGGGCGACTTGTCTTGGTACCCCCTTTTCCCACCAAACAAACAAACAGTCAAATAACAAAACAATACTCACAGGATTACCGGACAAATGTGACATGTAGTTTGCAAAAACAAAAGAGATCAATACAGAGAGAGAGAGAGAGAGACACAGGGAGATATGGATTGGACACAAGAGCGAATGAGCACAAAGTTTGATCACAGAGTGAGAATGAGCTAGCGAGATAATGAGCTCGCGAGATAAAAATGAGCTGGGGAGAAAACAACTGACTGGGTTTTTAAACCAAGGGAAAGGGACTGTGATTGGTTGAGGGAAAAGGAACAGGTGTCTTCTGATTGGGGACTGATGATTGTCACCTGTGAGGGGAGAAGGAGAGAAAAGAAACACAGGATACACACTTGTATCCGTAACACTCCCACCCTTAAAAGAGCAACCCCCAGGGGGGTTTGCGACCAAAAGTATGTACACAGTTTATACAAAAGTATCTACAATGAATACTCACAAAATCAAAGTCAATCTTCCGAAACACAAAAATTATTACACACGAGACAAAGCATCTGCTAACATATTTTCAGAACCCTTTTTGTGGCAAATCTCCAAATTATAATTTTGTACAATAAGAGCCCAACGCATAAGGCGCTGGTTCTGGTTGTACATACGGTGGAGAAACACTAAGGGGTTATGGTCCGTATATACAGTCACAGGTAGGGCACTAGACCCTATGTACACCTCAAAATATTGCAGAGCTAACAACAACGCTAGAGCTTCTTGCTCGATGGTGGCATAGTTTGTCTGACATTTGTTAAATTTTCTGGAGAAATAACACACCGGATGATCCAGTCCACTCTTGTCCTGATGAAGTAGAACAGCACCAGCACCTCTGGCACTAGCATCTACCTCAAGTTTAAATGGTTTTTCAAAATCCGGAGCTGCAAGTACAGGGGTATTACATAATAGTGCTTTAGCAGTTTCAAAAGCTACCTTACAGTCCGGGGACCACACAAACGATCTTGCCGGACTGAGCAAATCGGTCAATGGAGCAACTACCGCAGAGAAGTTTTTACAGAAGCTACGGTAGTAGCCAACCATCCCCAAAAAGCGGCGTAGCTCTCGTCTGGTGGTAGGCGCAGGGAATGCAGTGATAGCCAAGACCTTAGCATCAACAGGGCGCACCTGTCCATGGCCTACCTCTTTGCCGAGATAGGTAACAGTGGCCTTCCCAAACTCGCACTTTGCCAAGTTCAGGGTTAAAGAAGCAGCGGCCAAACGTTCACATACTACCCTTAGAGAGTTAACATGATCTGTCCACTCAGATGAATAAATCACTAGATCATCTAGATATGCACTACAATTAGGAACGCCAGCTAATACGGTGTTAACCAGTCGTTGAAAAGTGGCTGGTGCATTTCGCATCCCAAAAGCCATGACAGAGTATTGTAGGAAGTTGTCTGGGGTAACAAAGGCAGAAATCTCAGAAGCATGTGAGGTTAACGGAACCTGCCAGTAACCTTTTAAGAGGTCCAACTTAGTTACATAAGTAGCAGCACCAACAGTGTCAATACAGTCATCCAGTCTGGGTAACGGGAAAGAATCTGGCAATGTGACAGAATTTACCTTTCGATAATCCGTACATAACCTGGACGTACCATCAGGTTTAGGAACCAGAATGCAAGGAGAACTCCAAGGGCTTGAACTTGGCGTAGCCAGGTCATTTTCCAACAAATATTTCACTTCATCCCTCATTATCTTCCTCTTAGAAGCATTGACACGATATGGGTGTTGCTTGATAGGGGCAGCATTTCCAACATTAATGTCATGTTCCAACACATTTGTGCAAGTAGGAACGTCATTAAAGAGACATGGAAAACTGTGGAGTAGCCTCACAATATCGTCGGCCTGTCCTTCCGTTAAATGAACCAGACCTGACTGGAGAGACATCAGCATTTCTGAGTTGGGCAATCTAACACACTGCTGCTGAGTATTGCGCAACTCCAATGCATCTCCATCAACATCATCAATATGACAGTCCACTATCATAGCCGTAGAAGCAGCAGAAATAGCAGTAACTTCCGCTGTGGTTGAACCATCTACCTGGGTGATGGGTCGGGTGTGGTATGCTTTCAACATGTTAATGTGGCACACACGAGATTGGCGTTTTCTATCAGGAGTTTGAAGCACATAATCAGTTTCACTTAACTTCTTTTCAATCAAATAAGGACCAGAGAAACGAGCTGACAGTGAAGATCCTGGAACAGGCAATAACACCAGCACTTGGTCACCTGGCTGTAGTGGACGAGAAACAGCCTGTTTATCATAGTGTCTTTTCATACTTGTTTGTGAGGAAGACAGAGCTTCCTTAGCGAGAGCACAGGCTTGGTGTAGGCGCTCACGAAAGCGACTAACGTAGTCCAACACATTCTCTTCTTCCGTACACAACTCTTGGGACAAAAACTGTTCTTTAAGGACTTTCATTGGTCCTCTCACTGTGTGACCAAACACTAGTTCAGCTGGGCTGAACCCTAGGGACTCCTGTACAGTTTCACGAGCAGCAAACAAAACTAGAGGAACTCCCTCATCCCAATCTTTCTCAGATTCCAAACAATATTTACGTAGCATAGACTTCAGTGTCTGATGCCATCGTTCAAGCGCACCCTGAGACTCTGGGTGATATGCGCTTGATACACGGTGCGCAACTGACAAGGATTTTAACACCTGCTTGAAGAGCTTTGACAGGAAATTTGTACCTTGATCAGTTTGTACCACCTTAGGTAACCCGAATGTCGTGAAGAACTTAATTAAGGCTTTACTCACCACCGGAGCTGTAATCCTTCTCAGAGGAATGGCTTCGGGGTATCTTGTTGCCATACACATTATCGTTAACAGAAACTGGTTACCCGATTTTGTCTTCGGTAACGGTCCAACACAATCAACCACCACATGTTCAAATGGTTCACCTATGACAGGTATAGGACAAAGAGGAGCGGGAGGAATAACCTGATTTGGTTTTCCTGTAACCTGACATGTGTGACATGTCCGACAGAACTGAGCCACATCTTGTTTTAAACCTGGCCAAAAGAAATGTCGAAGGAACCGATCATAAGTCTTTGTGATTCCTAAATGACCAGACCACTGGTGATCATGAGCAAGGGATAACACATTGTGTCGAAAGGCTGTAGGAATCACTATTTGGTAAACAGCATTCCAATCTCCCTCCGCGCCACCATGGAATGTCCATTTACGCATGAGGAGATTACCATCAAGAAAGTAAGCCACATTCTTCTTCTTTACCTCTTCCAATGAGACAACACTAGAAAAACATTTAGCAAGCTTGTTGTCAACCTTCTGGTTAGCAGTCAGCTGCTCACGAGTGACTGGTAACTGTATTGCCTCAGCAATAAGTTCAACATACTTCGATTCTTCCCTTGTCTGTTTGTCAGAGGTGATCAGCTTCGCAGAGGTAGTACACAACCCATCCTCTTGATCATCTTCTTTGAACAGAACAGTGTTCGACAAATCTATCACGTCACCCACTTGTCTTGCCTGAGCACGAGTGACAGCACAAGCGGGGAACACATGGGGATAACTCTGTGCCAACTCATTGGAGAGAGAGTGGTCACTTTTATCCAACACTTCCAATACGGGTACTACCTTTCCTCCAGCAATATCGTTACCCATTATAAAGGTCACACCTTTTACTGGCAACATAGGACGTACCCCCACTCTGAATATTCCACTGATCAACTCAGAGTGTACATTCACAAAGTGCAACGGCACTGGGACAAAACCCATTTCAATACCCTGAACTAACACACTGGAACCACAGTATGTATTGTCGGATAAGGGCAACACATCAGACAATATAAATGACTGTGCCGCACCAGTATCTCTAAGGATTTTAACAGGACGCTGAGATGCTTCGTCATTCGCTATGGACACAAACCCCTCGAAAATGAACGGTTCGTAACTGCGGTCGGGTACTGAGACTTTCAAACTACATTTACCCTGAGGCACTGGTTTCGTTTCAGACCTCACAACAGTACGAATTAGCCCAACACCTGTCGGCGGCTTTGCACGAATAGGCATCCCTTGTTTGCGTTTTAGTAGGAAGCAATCATTAATCATATGTCCCACTTTATGACAATAGAAACAGGGACGCTCATTTTTCTGGCGTGCTTGATATACTGTGGGCCGACCAGGACTAAAAGTAGGCAACTCAGTAGCTCTACTCTCAGTATGAGCCGAAAACACACTCTTGTGCGTCAACACAAACTCGTCTGCCAACACAGACGCTTCTGACAGGGAGGATACTTTCTGTTCATTGAGGTATACTACAATGCGTTCGGGTAAACAATTTTTAAACTCTTCCAACAAAATTAACTCCCGGAGAGAGTTGAAATCAGTTACCTTACTAGCAGCATGCCATTTATCAAACAGATTTCCCTTGTCTCTAGCAAACTCCACATAAGTCTTATTAGAAGACTTTCTATGAGACCTAAATCTCTGTCGGTATGCCTCAGGCACAAGCTCATAAGCGCGAAGAACGGTAGCTTTGACCACTTCATAGTTCAAACTATCTTCCAGAGGTAGCGCTGATAAAACCTCTTGGGCTTTACCAGTTAATTTACATTGTAGCAATAAACACCATACTTCTTCAGGCCATTTCAAGGCTACAGCTATACGTTCAAACACACAAAAATAGGAGTCAACCTCTGACTCTCTAAACAAAGGTACTAAGGCAATCTGCCTACTAATGTCAAACGTGTTGGAAGCTACAGCTGGTGAGGACGACTCACTAACAGGCACAGTAGGAACGAAGGCTAGCCTCGCTGTCTCTGCTTCCAGTTCCATCTGGCGCATTTTGAAATCCATCTGCCGCTGTTCTCTTTCTCTTTCAGCCTCAAGTTTACACATTTCTAACTGGAGATTTTCTCGCCTAATTTGGGCTCTCTCTTCTGCCTCCAGTTGAAACTGTATAGAACGGACATCCCTTCTGGCATCACCAGTTGACAGTGGGGAGAGTGGATCAAAACGGGGCAATGTAGCTGGAGCTTTAGCCTCGCCTTCGGTCTCAGACACCGACGGGCTTACAGGAGCAGCAACATCCCCTACAGGGGTAGTAGGCTCAGGCAGCGGTAACACAAGCACCTGCTCTTTCAACAATACATTTAACACTAGTGTCTTAACCTCCGCCTTAACTAAATTGTGAGAAATAGACAATGAATAATGTTCTGCCAAGGTCATTAAATCAATTTTACGACATTTATTAAACACCTCCCACAAAGGGTTATCCAAAAAGGATTTAAACTCAAAAGTAGCCATCTTGAACTACTACCAAACACAAGAGCCAACAAATAGCAAACACTAATGCTTATGACGCTCAACACTGACTAACCACACAATAACAATCTGCATGAGCGGTATGGGCGTCAGTAATGACAGATCCCGGATGAGCTCCCACTTATGTTACGAACCCCTTTGGCCCAGCGGTCTAGGGGGGATGGATACGAGACCCGTAACATAAATCATGCAAATTATAATCGTGACATGTAACAGTGAGAACCAAAAACCACAGACAACTGAAATCTACCGTCAAACTCAAAAGGTTTATTTTAAACACACGGTAAAGGGGTGTGGGAAAAGGGGCTGAGCTGGACCCAAGCAACGAAACAATAATCCAAAACCACCCCTAAGCTAGACTAGCCTATTTCAACAACAGCTAGCTAACTAACCAAAAATACAGTGGGTGGTCCGCCCAGTTCTAACTAGGGTACTTAGACACAGTATTCCTACGGGTAATGTATGCCCATGGGCGACTTGTCTTGGTACCCCCTTTTCCCACCAAACAAACAAACAGTCAAATAACAAAACAATACTCACAGGATTACCGGACAAATGTGACATGTAGTTTGCAAAAACAAAAGAGATCAATACAGAGAGAGAGAGAGAGAGACACAGGGAGATATGGATTGGACACAAGAGCGAATGAGCACAAAGTTTGATCACAGAGTGAGAATGAGCTAGCGAGATAATGAGCTCGCGAGATAAAAATGAGCTGGGGAGAAAACAACTGACTGGGTTTTTAAACCAAGGGAAAGGGACTGTGATTGGTTGAGGGAAAAGGAACAGGTGTCTTCTGATTGGGGACTGATGATTGTCACCTGTGAGGGGAGAAGGAGAGAAAAGAAACACAGGATACACACTTGTATCCGTAACAGAGACCATGTCTGTGCCTCGATCTAGGTTGGGCAAAATTAAAGATGGCGGTGTTCGCTTTAGCAATCTCACTAGTATAAAGACCTCCTCCATTCCTGCCATTATTGAAAGAGATTGTGATACCTCACATCTCAAAATTGGGTTACTTAATGTTAGATCCCTCACTTCCAAGGCAGTTATAGTCAATGAACTAATCACTGATCATAATCTTGATGTGATTGGCCTGACTGAAACATGGCTTAAGCCTGATGAATTTACTGTGTTAAATGAGGCCTCACCCCTGGTTACACTAGTGACCATACCCCCCGTGCATCCGGCAAAGGCGGAGGTGTTGCTAACATTTACGATAGCAAATTTCAATTTCCAAAGAAAAACAATGACGTTTTCGTCTTTTGAGCTTCTAGTCATGAAATCTATGTAGCCTACTCACTCACTTTTTATAGCTACTGTTTACAGGCCTCCCGGGCCATATGCAGTGTTCCTCACTGAGTTCCCTGAATTCCTATCGGATCTTGTAGTCATAGCAGATAATATTCTCATTTTTGGTGACTTTAACATTCACATGGAAAAGTCCACAGACCCACTCCAAAGGGCTTTTGGAGCCATCATCGACTCAGTGGGTTTTGTCCAACATGTCTCTGGACCTACTCACTGCCACAGTCATACTCTGGACCTAGTTTTGTCCCATGGAATAAATGTTGTGGATCTTAATGTTTTTCCTTATAATCCTGGATTATCGGACCACCATTTTATTGCGTTTGCAATTGCAACAAATAATCTGCTCAGACCCCAACCAAGGAGCATTAAAAGTCGTGCTATAAATTCTCAGACAACCCAAAGATTCCTTGATGCCCTTCCAGACTCCCTCTGCCTACCCAAGGACGTCAGAGGACAAAAATCAGTTAACCACCAAACCAAGGAACTCAATTTAACCTTGCGCAATACCCTAGATGCAGTTGCACCCCTAAAAATTAAAAACATCTGTCATAAGAAACTAGCTCCCTGGTATATAGAAAATACACAAGCTCTGAAGCAAGCTTCCAGAAAATTGGAACGGAAATGGCGCCACACCAAACTGGAAGTCTTCCGACTAGCTTGGAAAGACAGTACTGTGCAGTATCGAAGAGCCCTCACTGTTGCTCGATCATCCTATTTTTCCAACTTAATTGAGGAAAATAAGAACAATCCTAAAAGCATAACAATTATTTTAAGAATTATAGATACAGACCTCCTCTATGCACTCGATATGTCCGATTTTAAAATAGCTTTTTGGTGAAAGCACATTTTGCAATATTCTAAGTACACAGCCCAGGCATCACGGGCTAGCTATTTAGACACCCGGCAAGTTTAGCACTCACCAATATCAGGTTTACTATTATAAAAGTTTGATTACCTTTTGTTGTCTTCGTCAGAATGCACTCCCAGGACTGCTACTTCAATAACAAATGTTGGTTTGGTCCAAAATAATCCATCGTTATATCCGAATAGCGCTGTTTTGTTCGTGCGTTCCAGACACTATCCGAAATGGTAAAGAAGGGTCGCGCGCATGGCGCAATTCGTGACAAAAAAATTCTAAATATTCCATTACCGTACTTCGAAGCATGTCAACCGCTGTTTAAAATCCATTTTTATGCCATTTTTCTCGTAGAAAAGCGATAATATTCCGACCGGGAATCTCCTTTTCGGCAAACAGAGGAAAAAAATCACAAAGACGGGGGCGGTCAGGTCACGCGCCTAAGCCCAGAGTCCCTTGATCGGCCACTTGAGAAAGGCGATAATGTGTTTCAGCCTGGGGCTGGGATGACGACATTCAGGTTTTTCCCGGGCTCTGAGCGCCTATGGACGACGTAGGAAGTGTCACGTTAAGAAGTTCCAGAAATGGTCAGACAGGCCACTTCCTGTAAAGGAATCTCTCAGGTTTTGACCTGCCATTTGAGTTCTGTTATACTCACAGACACCATTCAAACAGTTTTAGAAACTTTAGGGTGTTTTCTATCCATATGTAATAAGTATATGCATATTCTAGTTACTGGGTAGGAGTGGTAACCAGATTAAATCGGGTATGTTTTTTATCCAGCCGTGTCAATACTGCCCCCTAGACCATAACAGGTTAAATAGCTGTAAAATAGTCATATGTTTGAGAAATTGAAGTAATAGGATTTTTAACCTCTCTAGGCTAGGCGGGACGAATTCGTCCCACCTACGTAACAGCCACTACAAGCCTGTGGCGCGATTTTCAAAACGTTAAAAATCCTATTACTTCAATTTCTCAAACATATGACTATTTTACAGCCATTTAAAGACAAGACTCTCGTTAATCTAACCACACTGTCCGATTTCAAAAAGGCTTTACAACGAAAGCAAAACATTAGATTATGTCAGCAGAGTACCAAGCCAGAAATAATCAGACACCCATTTTTCAAGCCAGCATATAATGTCACCAAAACCCAGAAGACAGCTAAATGCAGCACTCACCTTTGATGATCTTCATCAGATGACAACCCTAGGACATTATGTTATACAATACATGCATGTTTTGTTCAATCAAGTTCATATTTATATCAAAAAACAGCTTTTTACATTAGCATGTGACGTTCAGAACTAGCATACCCCCCGCAAACTTCCGGCGAATTTACTAACAATTTACTAAATTACTCACGATAAACGTTCACAAAAAGCATAACAATTATTTTAATAATTATAGATACAGAACTCCTTTATGCACTCGCTATGTCCGATTTTAAAATAGCTTTTCGGTGAAAGCACATTATGCAATATTCTGAGTAGATAGCCCAGCATCACAGGGCTAGCTATTTAGACACCCACCAAGTTTAGCCCTCACCAAAGTCAGATTTACTATAAGAAAAATGTTATTACCTTTGCTGTTCTTCGTCAGAATGCACTCCCAGGACTTCTACTTCAATAACAAATGTTTGTTTGGTTCAAAATAATCCATAGTTATGTTCAAATATCCTCTGTTTTGTTTGTGCGTTCAAGACACTATCCGAAGGGTAAATAAGGGTGACGCGCCCGACGCGTTTCGTGACAAAACATTTCTAAATATTCCATTACCGTACTTCGAAGCATGTCAACCGCTGTTTAAAATCAATTTTTATGCCATTTTTCTCGTAAAAAAGCGATAATATTCCGACCGGGAAACCGTGTTTTAGTTCAAAGACAGAGAAAATAAAAACATGGGGTCACCTCGTGCACGCGCCTCAGTCTCATTGTCCTCTGATAGACCACTTACCAAAGGCGCTAATGTTTTTCAGCCAGGGGCTGCAAAGACATCATTCAGCTTTTTCCCGAGTTCTGAGAGCCTATGGGAGCCGTAGGAAGTGTCACGTTACAGCAAAGATCCTAAGTTTGCAATAAAGAGAGTCAAGAAGCCCAAGGAATGGTCAGAGAGGGCACTTCCTGTACAGAATCTTCTCAGGTTTTTGCCTGCCATATGAGTTCTGTTATACTCACAGACACCATTCAAACAGTTTTAGAAACTTTAGGGTGTTTTCTATCCAAAGCCAATAATTATATGCATATTCTAGTTTCTGGGCAGTAGTAATAACCAGATTAAATCAGGGACGTTTTTTATCTGGCCGTGTAAATACTGCCCCCTACCCATAACAGGTTAAAAAACATGAGCTGGCGCACACCCAGAAAAATAGTTTGTGAGGAGGTGTTGACTAACGGCGAATAAACTATAAACTATCAAAATAAATAAAGTCGCACACTCCATGTTTAAACTCCCAGCAATTGAATGGGTATTTACCAACGTTTCAGCATCACTGTGCCTTCCTCAGGGTGATGTCATGAATACTTGAACCAGGTTATGTTGACAAACAGTGCAATTAGTGTAACCAATGACAATAGTGAGGGCTGTGTCATAATGATTAAGTTAATTAAAATGAATTAGTGAAACTGGTCAAAAATATATGACATATTAAATATATTAATCTATTGTTATCATATAGAAACATCATGGAATATTGTACATCATATTAAATATATTGCTGTATTGTTATCATATAGAAACATCATGGAATATTGTACATCATATTAAATATATTACTCTATTGTTATCATATAGAAACATAATGGAATATTGTACATCATATTAGCATCAACATACATTATTGTTTCATTCAATTTCACATAATGAGGATATTTAATATTTTCAAGTTCAGAAGTCAGAACTCATCACCTGCTATGTAAAAGAGACAGAATAATGCACAATGGTCAATGCTATCTGGGATCCTTGGGACATCCCTACTCTAAACCCTAACCTTAACCCCTACCTTAACCATTTTAAATGTCAACTTCAACGGGCTAGGGACGTCCCAAGGATGTATCTCTACCTGAAAATACATGATCTAAGTGATTGATAGTTGGTATTCAGCAGTCATAAAGCCTTATTTACTTTAACCTCTATGGGCTAGGTGGGACGCTAGCGTGCCACCCGTGGTGCACTCCATCAACAGCAGGTGCATTTCAAGAGCGGCAAATTTGAATCCAAATAAATGTCAAAATTCAAATTTTTCAAAAATACAACTATTTTACACCATTTGAAAGATAAACATCTCCTTAATCTAACCACGTTTTACGATTTCAAAAAGGTTTTATGGCGAAAGCATAAATTTAGAGTATGTTAGGACAGTACATTTACAAGAGTTGTGTGTAATGTTTTGTCAAGTCAAAGACAGGGTCACCAAAACCATAAAACCAGCTAAAATGATGCACTAACCTTTTACAATCTCCATCAGATGACACTCCTAGGACATTATGTTAGACAATGCATGCATTTTTAGTTCTATCAAGTTCATATTTATATCCAAAAACAGCGTTTTACTATGGCATTGATGTTGAGGAAATCGTTTCCCTCCAATAACCGGCAGTCAAGTCAGCGTCACAAATTAAATAATTAAAATTAGAAAACATTGGTAAAATATTTTATTGTCATTTAAAGAATTATAGATTTACATCTCTTGAACGCAATCAACTTGCCAGATTTAAAAATAACCTTACTGGGAAATCACACTTTGCAATAATCTGAGCACTGCGCCCAGAAAAATATGCTTTGCTATACAGACAAACGGCCATGTTGGAGAGATCTAAAATCGAAAATACTATGTAAATAATCCATTACCTTTGATTCTCTTCATCAGATGTCACTTCCAGGAATCCCAGGTCCATAACGAATGTAGTTTTGTTCAAAAAAGCTCATCATTTATGTCCAAAAATCTCCGTGTTGTTAGCACATGATCTAAGCCCGCCGGACTTCACTTCATGAACGAGGGGAAAAAATATATTTACGTTCGTTCAAACATGTCAAACGTTGTATAGCATAAATCATTAGGGCCTTTTTTAACCAGAACATGAATAATATTCAAGGCGGACGAATGCAAACTCTTTTAAAACGTATTGGAACGAGGGTACCCAACATGACCTCGCGCGCCAGAGTCTAATGGGCCATCATCGTTCCAAGGCTCTTGTTCGGTCAGATCTCACTGTAGAAGACTCAAAACACTTTGTAAAGGCTGGTGACATCTAGTGGAAGCAATAGGAAGTGCCAAAACATTCATCAGCCCCTGTGTTTTTCAATGGCATAGGTTTAAAGGTAATACAACACATCAGGTATCCACTTCCTGTCAGAATCTGTCTCAGGGTTTTGCCTGCCAAATGAGTTCTGTTATACTCACAGACACCATTCAAACAGTTTTAGAAACTTTAGGGTGTTTTCTATCCATATATAATAGGTATATGCATATTCTAGTTACTGGGTAGGATTAGTAACCAGATTAAATCGGGTACATTTTTTTATCCAGCCGTGAAAATACTGCCCCCTAGCCCCAACAGGTTAACAAGCGATGACCACTCCACTACCATTGTCAACTACCTCCTCACATGAACTGGAAGACACGTCTCATGTGGCCTACTCATCCACTGGCACATTGAATTTTTCCTCTCCAAGCACTGTGAGGAAACCTCTGTCAATTTTCTCTCATTACTTTATGTAGAGTCAATGACAATCACAATCACATTATTACACATCTATGATTTGACTCCTTGCTTGGACTAACTCATTCTGAGCTCTTTTGTCTCACTGTGTAGTGCTTTTGTGTTATTGTCTTCCCAGTCAAATCCTGTCCTGCACTGGTCAAGCCTCTGAACACCTCAACTCATGCCTCATACCCTCATTCAATCACTGCTGTGATCCCTTCCCAAAAATGGTGTAAGTAGCCCTCTCATTCCTATTCCCCATAATATTGTATTATAAATGTCTTTATTAAATGCTTTAGGTTAAAATAATTACTCTTTTACGATTTTTGAAACACAATACTGTGGGTCTCCCATCCTCCTCAACAACAGAAATGTCTAATAACGTCCAACACAATTCATCATTAATAATTCTGCAAGTTTTCTGTGTTCAGAAGCCTGATTCTACTCACTGTGGTAGTGTGGAAGTGTTGAGCTGTATTATTTGGCCTGTGGTCCTGTTGTCCCCAGTCCCAGTGGTGAAGATAATGTCTTAATTGAGCTTCTTGTCTGTGACTGAGATACGTAATCTGCACATTTACTAAAACGTCAGCTCTCATCTCTCCCAATGTTCTCAATGTCAAACCGTGAAGGCTGGGTAGTTTTTTTTCATGATTGCAAAACAGGTCGTTTTAGTCGGCTGGCCCTCGCTGCATATTCGTCGCCAGACCCACTGGCTCCAGGTCATCTACAAGTCTATGCTAGGTAAAGCTCCGCCTTATCTCAGCTCACTGGTCACAATAACAACACCCACCCGTAGCACGTGCTCCAGCAGGTACATCTCACTGGTCATCCCCAAAGCCAACACCTCCTTTGGCCTTCTTTCCTTCCAGTTCTCTAGTGCCAATGACTGAAACAAATTGCAAAAATCGCTGAAGCCGGAGACTTATTGCTCCCTCACTAACTTTAAACATCAGCTATCTGAGCAGCTAACCAATCTCTGCAGCCGTACACAGTTCATCTGTAAACAGCCCACACAATCTACCTACCTCATCCCCATATTGATTTTATTTACTTTGCTGCTCTTTTGCACACCAGTATTTCTACTTACACATCATCATCATCTGCTCATCTATCACTCCAGTGTTAATCTGATAAATTGTGATTACTTTGCTACTGCGGCCTATTTATTGCCTTATCTCCTCACGCCATTTGCACACACTGTATATAGACTTTCTTTTTTCTTTTGTGTTGACTGTACGCTTGTTTATTCCATGTAACTCTGTGTTGTTGTTTCTGTCGCACTGCTTTGCTTTATCTTGGCCAGGTCGCAGTTGTAAATGAGAACTTTTTCTCAACTGGCCTACCTGGTTAAAAAAAGGTGAAAAAATAAAAATAAAAAGATCCTATATCATAATGAATCAGATTACATGGAGAGGGGGGACCTGATCCTAGATCATAATGAATCAGAATACATGGAGAGGGGGGACCTGATCCTAGATCATAATGAATCAGATTACATGGAGAGGGGGGACCTGATCCTAGATCATAATGAATCAGAATACATGGAGAGGGGGGACCTGATCCTAGATCATAATGAATCAGATTACATGGAGAGGGGGGACCTGATCCTAGATCATAATGAATCAGAATACATGGAGAGGGGGGACCTGATCCTAGATCATAATGAATCAGAATACATGGAGAGGGGGGACCTCTTCAAAGTTAGGAGCGTTTGTCACAAATTAAGTGGGAAACTGTCACCAAAGTCAGCCCAGAATGAAAGTTCTTTCGAACATGACAGTACCTGTGTGTTTGTTTCGCTGTCCTGGTCCACCCAGGCCGCAGGTAAGGTCAAGGATAGCAGGGTTCGGTACACAAATCTGGTTCTCGGTAGGTCCAGGTCTAAACGGCAACAGGTAAGTCCAAAACAGTCCAGCTCGTACACGGTAAATCCAGCCAATGTAGATTGTCTCTTTCTCTATGGTTCATAGATCCTTCCCGCCCTCTCTCTGTCTTCCTGGTTTTTCTTGACCTTTTATCTGTGGGTCGGCTCCACCTTCTGAGGGTTCCCCTTGCTTCTGGGAATTGTAGCTTTGGCAGTCGGCCATTTTGTGATCTGTAGTTCTGATCGGGGCGGCCATTTTAGTGATCGGGCAGAGCCCGTTTATTAGTTCTGCCCTCACATATCTGCCATTTATCACTCGACCCCCTTCTTTGCCACACATCTCCCCCCTAGATCCGACCCCCTAGGTCGGGCTACCGCAGAAAAATATGCGTGCATGCGGGATAACCCATCCACATTTCCCATTTCCTTTCCTGCTCTGTGTTTCAAGTCAAAGTGAAACGGTTGGAGACTCAAAAACCACCGCATCACCCGAGCGTTCTTCTCTTTAGCCCTATGCATCCAGGTGAGTGGTGCATGGTCACTGATGAGGGTGAAGTGGCGCCCCAGCAGGTAGTATTTCAGGCTTTCCAGAGCCCACTTTACTGCCAGCGCCTCTTTCTCAACAACTGAGTAGTTGGTTTCCCGTGGTTCCAGCTTCCTGCTTAAAAACAGGATGGGGTGTTCCACCCCTTCTACCTCTTGGGACAGCACTGCTCCCAAGCCGACCTCTGAAGCATCCGTCTGAACCACAAACTCTCTCTCAAAGTCTGGTACCACCAGCACTGGATTACAGCAGAGGGCCTCCTGTAATGTCCTAAATGCTTTGGTGGCCCTTTCATCCCACTTGACCATGTTTGGCCCTCTGGCTCTAGTCATGTCGGTGAGTGGGGCGGCCACTGTGGCATAACTTGGGATGAACTTCCGGTAGTACCCGGTCAGCCCTAGGAAGGCTCGAACCTGCTTCTTATTTACTGGTTTCGGCCATTCTCTAATTGCCTCCACCTTCTTACGTTGGGGTTTGATTAATCCTCTTCCCACTGTGTATCCCAGATACTCCGTTTCCTCTAACCCCACATAACACTTGGCAGGGTTCGCTGTGAGCCCTGCCTTTCTAAGGGCGTCTAACACTGCCTGTACCCGGGGTAAGTGGGATTCCCAATCTGGGCTGTAGATCCCCACGTCATCTAAATAAGCTGCAGCGTATGCTTGGTGCGGTTTTAGGACCTTGTCCATGAGCCGTTGAAAGGTGGCTGGGGCCCCGTGTAGGCCGAATGGCATGACGGTGTATTGAAACAAACCGTCAGGGGTTGCAAAGGCTGTCTTTTCTTTGGCCCTGGGGGTCAGAGGAATTTGCCAGTACCCTTTTGTCAGGTCCAGGGTCGTAATGTACCGAGCTTTACCAATTTTCTCCAGTAGTTCGTCTACTCTGGGCATGGGGTAGGCATCAAACTTGGAGATTTCATTTACCTTCCGAAAGTCGTTACAGAACCGCAAAGACCCATCGGGCTTGGAGACCATCACAATTGGGCTAGACCACTCACTATGTGACTCTTCGATCACTCCAGCTGTCAACATTTTCTCCGTCTCTGCTCTAATCGCTGCCTGTCGAGCCTCGGGTACCCGATATGGCCTCATGCTCACTTTTCTCCCTGGTAGGGAAACGATATCATGAGCTGTAACCTCAGTTCGGCCGGGTACCTCTGAAAACACATCTCTGTTTTTCTGGATCAGGGTCTTTACTTCCTGTACTTGTGCTGGGGACAAAGTAGGTGAAATATTTACTTCGGCTGTCTCCTGAGTGTGTGTGGGGTACGTAACCATTAGTGTTTCTCTCTCTCTCCGTGCTTTTAACAGGTTTATGTGATATATCTGTTCCTGGGGCCGTCGACCTGGCTGTCGGATCCGATAATTAACTTCTCCTATTCTCTCCAGTACTTCATATGGTCCTTTCCATGTTGCTAGTAGTTTGCACTCTACCGTGGGGATCAGCACTAACACCTTATCTCCCGGTTGAAATTCCCTCAGGGTAGCCTGCCGGTTATAAGTGTGCCGCTGGTGCTCTTGTGCTTGTCTCATGTGCTCTCTGATGATGGGCATGACTGTGGCTATCCTGTTTTGCATTGCCGTGACGTGCTCTATGACACTAGTATACGGGGTGGATTGGTGTTCCCAGGTTTCCCGGGCGATGTCTAAGATTCCCCGGGGGTGCCTCCCATATACCAGCTCGAAGGGAGAAAACCCCAGCGAGGCTTGAGGAACCTCTCTAATGGCAAACATCAGATATGGCAACATGCAATCCCAGTTTTTCCCATCCTTGTCGATTACCTTCCTGAGCATTGACTTCAGGGTCCGGTTGAATCTCTCAACCAGCCCGTCCGTCTGTGGATGGTAAACCGATATCCTCAACTGTTTCACCTGCCACAATTTACAAAGGTCCGCCATAAGGCGGGACATAAAGGGGGTCCCCTGGTCAGTAAGGATCTCCTTTGGGACCCCGACCCTGGTGAACAATAGCACTAGTTCCTTGGCGATATTTTTGGAAGCCATTGTCCGAAGGGGAATGGCTTCTGGGTAGTGAGTGGCATAATCTAGAATGACCAGAATGTATTGGTGCCCTCTGGCAGATTTGGGTAGTGGGCCCACTATATCCATCACTATCCTCTCAAATGGCGTTTCGATTATGGGGAGTGGCACTAACGGGCTTCTAAACGCTGGTCGGGGAGCTGTTACCTGGCACTCCGGGCACTCTCCACAGTGCCGAGCCACTTCAGCCTGAATTCCTGGCCAGTAAAACCTCCTTACAATCCGGTCTCGGGTTTTATCGATACCAAGGTGTCCACCCAGAATGTGCCCATGAGCTAGATCCAGTACTGTCTTCCTGTACCGGGTGGGGACCAACAACTGTTCCACCACATCAACCCCTATTTTTGAGACTCTGTACACCAAACCATTTTTCATGATGAAGTGGGGAAAACTATTAGGCATCATCCTATCATTTATGGGAGTACCATCTACGACCTGCACGTCTGCTCTGGCATGCTGCAGGGTTGGATCCTGGTGTTGGGCCGTCCCGAAATTAGTCATGGACCCTGCCAGATCTGCTGGTTCTAGATAGTCATCCTCTGGATTCAGATCGACCCCAGCCCCACTAGTACTGGGCTGTTCATTATCAACAAGGTTTGCCACTTCATCCTCATCCTCCCCTACTAGTACCTGTGAGGTTGGCCCCTGGGAGACCTCTTTTTTTGGCCTTGGTTGAAGGCCCCATGCTTCTTCCTGCTTGGTCAGGGTTGTTGGCTTCTCAAATATGCCATTCTTTTGGCCTAACTTCGCAAAGTTAGGAAAGTATCTACCCAATATTACATCATATGGCATCTTTTAGGACCACGCCGACCTCATAATCCAGCAGACCGTCCTCTGTTTGTATGCTCACTAAGGCTGTGGGGTACAGACGGGTATCCCCATGAATGCACGTAACACAGATATCCTGACTTGTATCCAGTTTATGCGTCGGCACTAGGTTTGCAACGACCAGGGTTAGCATACTGCCGGAATCCAGTAGTGTTTCAACCTCTTTCCCTTCAACCTTCACCCTGCACATATGTTTGTTTCTTGATCTTTCAAGTACAGTGGTTACCACGGGACATGCATACCATATCTCATCTTTTTCACCGAGGTTACATTGGATTGGCTCTTCTTTAATAGGGCAGTAGGCTGCAATATGTCCCGGTCGATTACAATTGTAACAGATAATAGGGTTTCGGGGGAGAGACCCCCTCAACCCCCAGTCCCGGTTTCTGTTTTTTCCCTTAGTGTCTCGGCCCGATTCTTATTCTTTCCTCATGGCCCCACGCTGCTCTCCTCCCCCTCCACCTGTTGGGACAGTCTTACCCTGTCCGCTGGTTCGCCCAGGCCTGGGGAATGGGAATCTTTCCTCCTGCGCCTGCTCAGCTGTTCCTGCCGTACAATACCATTCAACCAGGCCCACGAGATGGTCGGCGGAAAGTACATCGTTCTGGCCAACCCATCGTCGCACTTCTTGGGGTAGACCTCGCTGAAACTGGTTGAGTATGATGGTCTCGACGACCTCGGCGGACGAACGGGTCTCCGGTCGCAACCATTTCTGTGCCAGGTGAATCAAGTCGAACATCTGTGTTCGGGGGGGTTGTCCCGGTCTGTAGGACCACTGGTGGAAGCGGTGTGCCCTCACGGTATCGGTCACTCCCAGTCTAGTCAGAATCTCTCCCTTTAGTTTATCGTAATCCTGTGCATCCTTCAACTCCAGGTCGAAATATGCTTTTTGAGCGTCCCCTGCCAGGTATGGTGCCAGAAGCCCTGCCCATTCTTCTTTCGGCCACTTCTCCCTCTCTGCCGTCCTTTCGAAGGTGGTAAGATATGCTTCCCAATCATCCCGTTTATTAGTTCTGCCCTCACATATCTGCCATTTATCACTCGACCCCCTTCTTTGCCACAATACCCTACTATTTTTTAATATTTAATATGCCATAAACTGTTTTTTTTGAACAGTTTCAGTAATTCATTGTAATTAACTTAATCATTATGTCACACCCCTCTCTATTGTCATTGGTTGCATTAATTGCACTGTTCGTTTACATAACCTGGTTCAAGTATTGATGACATCACCCTGAAGAAGGCACAGTGATGCTGAAACGTTGGTAAATACTGTCGTGTCTTTGGCTATGCCGGATTAAGTGATATGACATGCTAACTTATAAAATGATTTCTCTGTAATTAATATTACCTGATTAAGCTAATCATGTAAAAGTAATTAACTAGAAAGTCGGGGCACCACGGAAGAACGTTTATAGAGCCGTTATCTTCCGAATAAACTCTTAAAATACTTTGTAATATTTTACATCGATAGCAGTCAATATTAACCCTTGTTTTATTTTCAGTCTCATAATGAAAGTTGTAAGTTCTTGGCTATCTTCACGAACCCTGGCTAACAAGTTGAATCAGCAATACAAAATTGGGTTTAATTATTTATTTACTAAATACCTAACTAATCACACAGAATTACAAATACACAGACTACAATGATGTCATACAGAAAACGTCCTGGTGGACGGAACCTGTATGAAAGCTAGTTACACAAAGGAAAGGGGGTTGGGCTTGAATGAAAGAGCGGGAAGATTTAGGAACACAGAAACAGCAGCTATGCTATCGTAAATACATTATCTTATGCATTCTAAATTACCGCCCATTTGGAAAAGGAAAATGCAATAAATATTTACTCTGAGCTGCGCTTCGGTAGATTGGTCGTAGATGCTGGCCGGGTTGGCCAACAGACCTTCCGTACTCGGAAGAATGTCTCTGGTGGTAAATTGGATACGTGGTGGTATCTTCGTCTGGTTGTTAGACTGGATCCGTCGTCCGTCCTTTCCTAGCCCACGTAAGCAGCGGCCGCTGCTAACTCAACGGCTAGGAAGTAGCACTTCTGTAGTGAATAAGCTCAAAGTTCATACCATTCGCCACCAAAGCTCACGCCGAGGTTGGCTTAGTTCTGTTCTTGACATGTGTGTCCTTCTAACGTAGAGGCTGCAGACCTCCCGTACTGGAACAACCTGGTTATCTTTTCGTCAAAGGATTATATAGTGGGGAGGGGGAGGGAGGTGTTTCATCCTTTATAACCCCTGTCTCTTCACAGGGTTGGGTTACTGATCGAGCAGGGCACTTTCCTTATGAAAACCCAAATCTCTCATTCGGAAGCTAAAATTACATTTCATCTCCTAACAAACATTTTCAATATCAAACATTTCAATTGCATAACAATTATAGAGCATAACAATTCCATGTGACTCTGATAACTAGAGGGTGTATACTTTCTCAGATACAGTTCATATACAGTTTATGTCGTCCTGTCATCAGTCATAATGTCTCAGATGACAACCGAACTGACATACATACTCATTACGTTCCCAAGCATATTTCCAACTGGTTTTATTAACAAAATATGTTGTACCTTTCTCCATTTGTTTGATGTTCCCAGACTCTCTATATTTAACAGGACAGCAGTCCTTCAGTAGGGTCAGTAAGAGAGGGGAAGGGGGAAAGGTATTTATGGGGGGGGTCATAAACCTTACCCACAGGCCAACGTCATGACAGTCCCCCCATGTTGGGTTCAATCTTGCGATTAAACTGCATGTTGTAAACCAATAATAAAAATGAACGTGGGTTGTCCTGGTTGTGGATCATCGTTGTGGTCCCCATCTGGCGGTCGACCTGGGTAGGGTGTCTGCAAATGAAGAAGTCCGCTCCGAGGCTGGGCAGTAGATGTCCAGTTGGTGGTTGCTATTGCAGTCCCCCCTCTGGTGGTCGACCCGGGTAGGGTCTCTGCAAATGAAGATGTCCATTCCATGACTCAGCAGCGGATGTCCGGATTGGGATCGCCATTCCGGACCCGTCGTCTGGTTGTCCAGACTAGAATATCTGGGCAGTAACTTAGGCAGATGTTAACAACGCACGCACACACACTCATGAAATATATCATTACATTTCCTCCCAAATGAGCGGCGTTGTGGCACTAACTGATGTTGTATGGGGGAGTTGTTTATGGCTGTATCACTTTCTATGTGCCGAAGAAAATGAAACAAAATGAATGAAAGCATAAACAAAACAAAATATAGTTATGCCACCTTAATCATCTAATTGGACTGTATTCTATCTACGTCCATGGTCTTGGCAAAATGACCCTATCATGGCATTGTCTAATGACATATTTAGGGCTTTCCTAATTTGCGGGGTGGCGCTTAGGGTACTATCCTAAGTTGACAACTATATGATAAGTCTACAGCTGTAAGGCACTAGTTTTGGGCAGTCTACAGGATGACCTATGGACTTCTGGTTAGAAAACTGGTGAGTGCTGTAGAGTCAAAGGCCTAGAAGTAAATCTTCAACTTTACTAAGGCTGGTATTTTGCTTGGACCCTTAAGTGATCCTAGCATAAATCCTAATTGGATGTTCCGTTGTGCATGTGCGTTTATGCTTACACAATCGCGCATGTCAAGGGAAGAAAACCAAGTATCCTGGCAGATTACAACTTGTTCAGAATGAGTCTGACGTAGTCAGGTAATTTTCAGGTCAATGCCTGGAGGTCAGTCAGAATTGGTGTCAAGGGAGTCTGTAGTAGTTTTCTACAAGTCACGGTGTCTTCCACTATTGTCGTGGCGGTAGGTATGAAGTCTATTTCATAGCTATGTTATCCACGGAGGAGCTAACCTCACGACGGAAGTACTCTAAGTATTAGACCAGTCGTACGTGGTGTGATCATGGTTCATGACTTCTAATAACTTTTCTTCTGAACGGAGGGTTCTATTTATTAGTGGCATGTGTTAACCATTGGAAGAGGGCACTGGTGATTCCCTTCCCCGTGTTGCACTCTGAGTGACTCCTATGTCGCTATTATCAATAGCAATTTAACTTGTGAGGTTACTAATCCACTTACTGAGTGTTGCTGGACTGACTGTGGTATTGGTACTGGTATTCAAGGGGTCCAGTTGTCCCGATTTATTCTGAAATATTATCTACCGGAACACATGATTGGAGCATATTACTAGTTGTATTGTAGTTGAACCTACACATGGCAAGGAATGACTATTGTTGCCATTTGTTTTGGAGGTGGACAAGTCCATTGGACTTCCTTTACGACCAGTGTGGTACACCTCAGTACTATCTTAGATGTGTTCTAAGATAATCCCCGTCTAGGGGCCTGTCTGCTCCTCACTGTTCTCATAGGGGAGTTTACAACTAGATTTGATTTATGCTCTGGCGGCCTCGTACGGTGTTGTCCGTAGTCTTGACCCCCCCACCGGCCTCGATGAGGCTCATCATGGGTCTGGGCTACTATTCCCCCCCTTTGTGTCTCAGGACCCCCCCACCAGCGGGTGGTGTTGGTGTCCGAGGCGCAAACAAAAAGGTCGGACCCTATGTACGAGTTGTCAGTGGCCGCGTTATTATGAGAATGGCTGTAACCTTTCAACCAAATCTCCTGGTGTTTGTGCTTCAACACCCTCAGTGGCTGTCGAGGTCTGTCAGTCACCACCGCGTCCGCGTGTGGCAACCTCTTCAGTACCTGCAAACTGAGACGAGGATATCGGTCTGTGATATCGCAAAGTGTTTCACCAGTGGGAGTCATCGGTTCAGTTGCTGGACTGACGCCATTAGCGTCATTGTAAGGGTTGAGAGTCCCCAACAAAGCAGAAGGTGTATCATCGGAAGCAGAGTGTACTCTGCGCATCAATGTTTTTCTTGCAGAGACGGCCGCAGTGCTTGCGGAAGTGTCCGAAGGGCAAGAGAAGTTCATCTCAACTACCGTATTGCACGACTGCAAGGAGGAGGGAAGTTGCTCATTCACAGAGACAGCTGGCTCGAAATCATGAAAAGAATGGTCAATCAGATTGGCTGATGGAATGTGTCGAGATATCGTAATATCTCCTTGGATCGGATTCTGCACCAAGAGGTTTCTAAACGTCTTTTTCCCAAGGGGTGCTTTCGACAGATACCCCTCGTGAATGACTGCATTGCAGCTAGCGTTAGGGGAAGACAGTGTGGTCAGTGGAGAAGGCACTGTGGCCTGTGACCATACCTGGTTGGTTTTCCAATCCATCAATGGGAGTAATCGATCCATCAAGTCTGCTCCAAGTAGCAGGGGTACAGTTTCGAGGCTGGTAACATACACAGGGTGAACGAGCGATACGTTCTTGAAGTGTAGTTTCAGCATGACTCTCAACGTGAGAGTCGAGGTAGTCTGAGTGACCCCTCGAAGTGTAGTTTCGCATCGTTCCACTTTTAACCAACGTTTAGTTGGCTTCAAAGCCCTTTTGAGATCATCAAACAATGTTTGAGAGATAAGTGATATTGTCGCACCCGAATCAATTAGCGCATGACAAGTTAATCTAACCACACTGTCCGATTTCAAAAAGGCTTTACAACGAAAGCAAAACATTAGATTATGTCAGCAGAGTACCAAGCCAGAAATAATCAGACACCCATTTTTCAAGCCAGCATATAATGTCACCAAAACCCAGAAGACAGCTAAATGCAGCACTCACCTTTGATGATCTTCATCAGATGACAACCCTAGGACATTATGTTATACAATACATGCATGTTTTGTTCAATCAAGTTCATATTTATATCAAAAAACAGCTTTTTACATTAGCATGTGACGTTCAGAACTAGCATACCCCCCTAAACTTCCGGGGAATTCGCTAACATTTTACTAAATTACTCACGATAAACGTTCACAAAAAGCATAACAATTATTTTAAGAATTATAGATACAGACCTCCTCTATGCACTCGATATGTCCGATTTTAAAATAGCTTTTTGGTGAAAGCACATTTTGCAATATTCTAAGTACATAGCCCAGGCATCACGGGCTCGCTATTTAGACACCCGGCAAGTTCAGCACTCACCATAATCATATTTACTATTATAAAAGTTTGATTACCTTTTGTTGTCTTCGTCAGAATGCACTCCCAGGACTGCTACTTCAATAACAAATGTTGGTTTGGTCCAAAATAATCCATCTTTATATCCGAATAGCGGCGTTTTGTTCGTGCGTTCCAGACACTATCCGAAATGGTAAAGAAGGGTCGTGCGCATGGCGCAATTCGTGACAAAAAAATTCTAAATATTCCATTACCGTACTTTGAAGCATGTCAACCGCTGTTTAAAATCAATTTTTACGGCATTTTTCTCGTAGAAAAGCGATAATATTCCGACAGGGAATCTCCTTTTCGGCAAACAGAGGAAAAAATCACAAAGGCGGGGGCGGTCGGGTCATGCGCCTAAGCCCAGTGTCCCTTGATCGGCCACTTGAGAAAGGCGATAATGTGTTTCAGCCTGGGGCTGGGATGACGACATTCTGTTTTTTCCCGGGCTCTGAGCGCCTATGGACGACGTAGGAAGTGTCACATTAGAGCAGAGATCCTTAGTAAAAGATAGAGATGGAAAAGAAGTTCAAGAAATGGTCAGACAGGCCACTTCCTGTAAAGGAATCTCTCAGGGTTTTGCCTGCCAAATGAGTTCTGTTATACTCAGACACCATTCAAACAGTTTTAGAAAATTTAGGGTGTTTTCTATCCATATGTAATAAGTATATGCATATTCTAGTTACTGGGTAGGAGTGGTAACCAGATTAAATCGGGTATGTTTTTTTATCCAGCCGTGTCAATACTGCCCCCTAGCCCTAACAGGTTAACCTGTTGGGTCTAGGGGGCAGCATTTGCACGTCTGGATAAAAAAAATGTACCCGATTTAATCTGGTTACTAATCCTACCCAGTAACTAGAATATGCATATACTTATTATATATGGATAGAAAACACTCTAAAGTTTCCAAAACTGTTTGAATGGTGTCTGTGAGTATAACAGAACTCATTTGGCAGGCAAAACCCTGAGACATTTTCTGACAGGAAGTGGATACCTGATGTGTTGTATTGACTTTAAACCTATCCCATTGAAAAACACAGGGGTTTAGGAATATTTTGGCACTTCCTATTGCTTCCACTAGATGTCACCAGCCTTTACAAAGTGTTTTGAGTCTTCTGGAGGGAGATCTGACCGAACAAGAGCCATGGAACGGTGATGTCCCATTAGACACCTGGCGCGCTACTTCATGTTGGGTACCCTCGTTCCAATACGTTATGAAAGAGTATGCATTCGTCCACCTTGAATATTATTCATGTTCTGGTTAAAAAAGGCCCTAATGATTTATGCTATACAACGTTTGACATGTTTGAACGAACGGAAATATATTTTTTCCCCTCGTTCATGACGAGAAGTCCGGCTGGCTTACATCATGTGCTAACGAGACGGAGATTTTTGGACATAAATGATGAGCTTTTTTGAACAAAACTACATTCGTTATGGACCTGTGATACCTGGAAGTGACATCTGATGAAGAGAATCAAAGGTAATGGATTATTTACATAGTATTTTCGATTTTAGATCTCCCCAACATGACGTCTAGTCTGTATCGCAACGCGTATATTTCTGGGCGCAGTGCTCAGATTATTGCAAAGTGTGATTTCCCAGTAAGGTTATTTTTAAATCTGGCAAGTTGATTGCGTTCAAGAGATGTAAATCTATAATTCTTTAAATGACAATATAATATTTTAACAATGTTTTCTAATTTTAATTATTTAATTTGTGACGCTGACTTGACTGCCGGTTATTGGAGGGAAACGATTTCCTCAACATCAATGCCATAGTAAAACGCTGTTTTTGGATATAAAAATGAACTTGATAGAACTAAAAATGCATGCATTGTCTAACATAATGTCCTAGGAGTGTCATCTGATGGAGATTGTAAAAGGTTAGTGCATCATTTTAGCTGGTTTTATGGTTTTGGTGACCCTGTCTTTGACTTGACAAAACATTACACACAACTCTTGTAAATGTACTGTCCTAACATACTCTAAATTTATGCTTTCGCCGTAAAACCTTTTTGAAATCGTAAAACGTGGTTAGATTAAGGAGATGTTTATCTTTCAAATGGTGTAACATAGTTGTATTTTTGAAAAATTTGAATTTTGACATTTATTTGGATTCAAATTTGCCGCTCTTGAAATGCACCTGCTGTTGATGGAGTGCACCACGGGTGGCACGCTAGCGTCCCACCTAGCCCCAAGAGGTTAAGGGTTTCAAATGCAAATGCATGCAGGATTCGCGGTAGTTAAACAACAGGGAAAGGCTTTCACTGAGGAAATATTCGAATATTGTCCTCAACCCTGTTCGGCCCAGTTGGCTGAACTACAGGCACTGACTGCAGCATGTGTGCTAGGTAAGGGAAAGGCAGTTAATATCTGTACTGATTCAGCTTACGCACATGGTATATGTCATCTATTTGGGGCAGTCTGGAAACAGAGAGGATTTTAAAAAAGTGATGGTACTCCCATTCAGCATCACGCGCAAATTGTTAAACTAATGACAGCGCTAATGTACCCTCGGAAACTAGCAATAATCAAATGTCAAGCGCACAAAAAAGGTAATGACTTTGTTATTAGGGGTAATAATGCAGCTGATGAAGCTGCCAAGAAGGCATCTAGATGTATTGTCCCTATTTTAACTGCACCTTTGATGGATATGGTTGGCATCGTGCCAATTACAACTCCGGCTGAGTTGGTTCAAATTCAGTCTCGTGCTGGAATTACTGAGCAAAATACCTGGCTACAGAGGGGAGCCTCTGTTGACAGACATGGAGTATGGAGAACACATGACGGTGCCATCCTGGCCACCACTACTTTATTGACATTGCTGATTAATAATGCACATGATCTAGATCATTGTGCAAGGGGGGAGGTGATAAGAAAAATCAAAAAACAAGGTTTTTGGTCACCTTATCTACAAGCAACAGTAGATGAGATCTTGTCAAAATGTGAAATATGTGCGAAAAATAACATACGTAAAGGCATAACTACGCCCATAGGGCACATACCGGTGCCAGAAGGTCCATTCCGACACATTGTGATGGACTACGTAGACATGATAAAACCTATACGAGGTAAAAGGTACATGTTAGTCATCATAGACAGGTTTAGCAGATGGATAGAAGCAATACCGTCGGCTGATCAGGGATCGAGCACAGTGATAAAATTCCTATCAAAGGAAGTAATACCCAGATTTGGTATTCCGTCCGAAATCAGTTCAGACAACGGTTCAGCGTTTATGCAAAAAGTTGTAAAAACAATAATACAGCAGTTAAGGATGAAACAAAGGTTGGGATGTGTCTATCATCCGCAATCACAAGGTTTAGTTGAGAGAGCTAACGGAACTCTGAAAAATAAGATAGTAAAGATTTGTTTAACCACAGGGCTTAATTGGGTGGATGCTTTGCCGCTCGCACTAATGAGTTGCCGCATGGAAACTAACAGAAACACGCATTTATCACCACATGAAATGCTTACGGGTCGACCCATGCCTGTACCAAAGTTAGGAGGACTATACAAAGGTCCCTCCTTAGATATATTGCAAAAAGAATTAAAAACATATGTACAGCATCTAACTGAGATACATGAAGCTATATATTCACAGGAGAAAAAGAAGGTACCTGAGCCAGGACCAGAGAGACCACTCCCAGTGATACCAGGGGATCTGGTCTACATTCGGGTGTTCCGGAGGAAGTGGAACCAGCCAAGGAGAGAAGGACCCTACGAGGTGGCCAACGCGACACCGACGGCCGTCCAGGTGAAAGGAAGTCAGACGTGGTACCATCTAAACCACTGCACCAGGGTCCCATCGGAGAGGAGGAGACAACCGAATAGAGATGAGGACACAGAGGATGCTGATTCACCAGGTGGGAGCCCGGAAGGAGCAGGAGCAGCGGAAGAGATCGAGGCGCCGGGGAGGAGTCAAGAAGTCAGCAGACCAAGTGAAAACCAAGATACGACTGATGCACCGCCGAATGCAGCCAGACGAGGACGAAAGAAAGACAATGCTGGAGAAAAAACCTGCAACCAAACGATATTCACTCCTGTGGGGCCAGAGAGTCCAGGGTTGGGGGGGAGTGACATGCCTGCTACTCCTAATGACATACCTATTGTGGCAGACCTCCTTGACGGAAGCCCTTTACAGTGGGACCCCGAAGTACCACCTACAGAATGGGAGAGACTCTTTCCTGAAATCAATGCCTTTCCAGATGGAAGCCCAATCGGGTCAGAGGAGGGAGCCCCACAAGAAGGAGGAGAAGGAGGACCCCCACAAGAAGGAGGAGAAGGAGGACCCCCACAAGAAGGAGGAGAAGGAGGACCCCCACAAGAAGGAGGAGAAGGAGGACCCCCACAAGACGGAGGAGAAGGAGAAACCCCACAAGAAGGAGGAGAAGGAGGCGTACCACAGACTGAAGAAGAAGGGGATTTCCCCACAATTGATTTTTCAGCTCTTGAATGGTCCCCTTAACAGACAATTGAAGTTAGAAAGACAAGAGAACAGTGACAATGGCATGACAACCACATCAGTAGACGTTGGTGAAGAAACAACAGACTCAAGCACAATCAATCAGTATGGTGGAAGCAGGAAGAAACGAGGGGAACCCGCTGAACAATCGGAAAAAACTGACAATAGGATTAGCATCCCCATTCCACCCCAGATAATGACTCAAGAAGAAGTTCAGAGATCCCTCTCAATCCGGAGGATCAGACCTCCACCAGAAATAGCACTCTGTGGATGGACCTCTCATCTGACATTAGGAGAAGCCATCTGGGACTCGAAAGAATGCAACTTGACGATAACTAGAGGAGAGGACACTTGGCTGATCACCATGAAGAAGCGTGATCAAGAGGAAGGTGGAGAATATATAGTAGAAATAGTGAGTACTAAATTGACTGAAGGGAATAGTGTATCCATCATCCGATTTGGTTCCACGCAGGTACCAGACCAGGACCAAACTGTGACAACAGAACAAACAGTAACAGTAACAGATGCTTTGAACACCACAGCTGTTACCACTAGATTGCCACCTACTGCCCTTACCAAGCAGTCCACTACAAGTACAAAGAGATCTGAAGTATCAGAGTCAAGGGGGTTCTTTACTGACATTTGGAACTTTCTGACAAACTCTAACAATCCATCTCGAAGAAAGGACATTGTGACTCCAACACAAGAACTGCACGAGGGTAAATCAGTGGAGAAATTAGTGAGAAATGAATGGTATGAATGGGCTCAATATACAGCATCAAAATTAAAACTGACAAATTGCTTATTACGCTCACCCTCTCTGCTGACAGAATTAGTCGTGGTACCTAATCCTTATGATTATAGGGACTGTGCTGATTTTAATAAGAATTTTTGTCATTTGAATAGATCAGAAAGGCCCTATTGTCCAGCGGAATGTTTGTCATATTTGGGTAATTCATATTATCAAAGACATTACAAGCAAACTGGCTGGGGAAAATGGTGTCAAGAATTGGATATACGGGTGGAAGCACAAAAACTAGAGACCCCATATAGATATTGAATAGATTATCAGAAACCATATGAATGTTTTAACAGCACAGAAGGACAGAATGAGATGGGGAAGTTCAAAGGCAAATGTGACATCACATGGCACCTAAATAAGGAAACCGTGTGGAATGCAGACACTCCGGGAAGGGCTACTTATCAAGCAGCCGGCAGTTGGATGGGAAAACAAGTCATTCATGATAATTGTCAAAATCAAACTTTAGCACTGCCATTAACTCTTAACTGTATTGTTGGTTTAAGAGCTTGTATTCAGCATTTGACAGTAAGGTCACCTGGCCACAAATTTAAATTTGATTTGTTTGGTAATAATGTTTTGTGTGTGTTTTTCCAGGACGGTCTCAATGAAGTGTGGCAACCCAGAAGGAGGGGCTAAGACCCATGTAGACAAACTAACGGACCGATTGGTCCTGTTCTCCGCTAACTCCTCCCGCTCTTGTATGGAGCTGGCCAATAGGATCGCAGGGTGAAGTCGATAGGCCGTTCCAGGTTACAGCCAGGGCTGTTGCCCTGATAGAAACACACGATTCCCCTCTCAGATAGACATGTTTGTTCTACGTTCCATATTTTTATCTGAACGTTTTCTAAAACGTTTATCCTGCTGAACGCATCCCCCTCCCAGGGTTCTCTGAACTACCCGCTGGGAAGGCTTCTCCTCCAGCCCTGCTTTAACACGCCTGGTTCAGATACTCTTCACCGGGACCATGGTTGAGTTAGAGCAGGGACGGAGCTAAACCCTGCAGTTGAATTAGGATGTTACGTCTGTCTGTCTGTCTGTCTCTCTGTCTGTCTGCCTGTCTGTCTGTCTGTCTGTCTGTCTGTCTGTCTGTCTGTCTGTCTGTCTGTCTGTCTGTCTGTATAGTAACACCTCCTAACCTGTCTGTCTGTCTGTCTGTCTGTCTGTCTGTCTGTCTGTCTGTCTGTATAGTAACACCTCCTAACCCTAACCTGTCTGTCTGTCTGTCTGTATAGTAACACGTCCTAACCTACCTGTCTGTCTGTCTGTCTGTCTGTCTGTCTGTCTGTCTGTCTGTCTGTCTGTCTGTCTGTCTGTCTGTCTGTCTGTCTGTCTGTCTGTCTGTCTGTCTGTCTGTCTGTCTGTCTGTCTGTATAGTAACACCTCCTAACTCTAACCTGTCTGTCTGTCTGTCTGTCTGTCTGTCTGTCTGTCTGTCTGTCTGTCTGTCTGTCTGTCTGTCTGTCTGTCTGTCTGTCTGTCTGTCTGTCTGTTCAGTAACACCTAACCCTAACCTGTCTGTCTGTAGGAGACTGATGTCTAACAGGATTCTAATGGAGGTGAGGAAGAGGAGGAGGATGATGATGGTGGTAGTGATGGTTCTGTGTGACCCCTGACCTGACCTCTTGTCTCCATAGAAACGCGTATCCAGATCCAGGAGTCGGTCAGAGGGAGAGACGATTATACTGGGTACACCGGGTGTACACCGTTTAGTTTATACTGGATACACCGGGTGTACACCGTTTAGTTTATACTGGATACACCGGGTGTACACCGTTTAGTTTATTCTGGATACACCGGGTGTACACCGTTTAGTTTATACTGGAAACACCGGGTGTACACCGTTTAGTTTATCCTGGATACACCTGGTGTACACCGTTTAGTTCATACTGGATACACCGGGTGTACACCGTTAGTTTATACTGGGTACACTTTTGAACTCTATCAGCATGACAGAGTGATCTCCAGCCCAGTTTCCTCGTCAACGCTCACACCTGTGTCATCGAGAGAATCACTGACATGATGTCAGCTGGTCCTTTTGTGGCAGGGCTGAAATGCAGTGGAAATGTTTTGGGGGGATTCAGTTCATTTGCATGGCAAAAAGGAACTTTGCAATTAATTATTCATCTGATCACTTAACATTAGGGAGTTTATGCAAATTGGTGTCATACAAACTAAGGCAGCAGACTTTGTGAAAATTAATATTTGTGTCATTCTCAAAACTCTTGTCTTACTCTCCGTCATGCAGAGATGGTTCTCCTGTCTTACTCTCCGTCATGTTGAGATGGGTTCCCCTGTCTTACTGTCACGTCCTGAACAATATAAGTTCTTATTTTCTATGGTAGAGTGGTCAGGGCGTGACTTTTGTGTTTGTTCTATGTTCTCTATTTCTAAGCTTGAGTTCTAGTTATCTATTTCTATGTTGAGGTTTATTGGGTTGACCTTCAATTAGAGGCAGCTGTTCCTCGTGGCCTCTAATTGGAGGTCATATTTAGTAGTGTTGTTTTTTTCCTGTTGTTGGTGGGTAGTTGTTTTCCTGTTTAGTTTATGTTCACCTGATGGAACTGTTGTCGGTCATTTTGTTGTTTTTGTATTAGTGTTTCATTAAAGTAAGTTATGAGCACTTCACACTCCGAGCCTTGGTCCCCTTTGTACGACCCTTTTGTTACGTTACAGCCTTTAAAATATATTAAATACAAAAAAATCCTCAGCAATCTAGACACAATATCCCATACTGACAAATCGAAAACAGGTTTTCAGAAATGTTTGCAAATGTATTAAAACAGGGGTTCCCTGTAGCTCAGTTGGTAGAGCATGGTGTTTGCAATGCCAGGGTTGTGGGTTCGATTCCCAAGGGGGCCAGCACAGAGAAAAAAAATGTATGAAATGTATGTATTCACTACTGGTCTCTACACCACTGTGATCTATATAGTGGTGTTTGCTGGTCTCCACACCACTGTGAACTATATAGTGGTGTTGGCTGGTCTCCACACCACTGTGATCTATATAGTGGTGTTGGCTGGTCTCCACACCACTGTGATCTATATAGTTGTGTTGGCTGGTCTCCACACCACTGTGATCTATATAGTTTATTATCATAGTTTCTCACAGATCCTGGCTTCCACTGTTAGAATGGCTGAGCGAGAGGTGGTCGGCCTCTGGGAGCCTGTCGACTTGTTACATGATTACTGAGTGAAAGAGAGCCTATGAAAGTTTTCATGGAGGGTGGGTGCCCCCTGGTGGCTGAACCTGAGATCAATGAGAGAACTTGTCAGAAAAACGACAGAGTCCCACCTATTTGTCATTGTACAAATTAGAGTGGAAAAAAATGTGTAAAGATGTATACAGAGGCTCTGGAATTTGTCATAAAAATGTTTTAATTAAAAGTTAAAAAGGATTAACCTCTAGGGGCTAGGGGGCAGTATTTTCACGGCCGGATGAAAAACGTACCCAATTTAAACAGGTTACTACTCTGGCCCAGAAAATAGAATATGAATATTATTAATAGATTTGCATAGAAAACACTCTGAAGTTTCTAAAACTGTTTGAATGGTGTCTGTGAGTATAACAGAACTCATATGGCAGGCAAAAAAAACTGAGAAAAAATTGACTCAGGAAGTGGGAGAAATTCGAAATGTAGTTTTTTCTTTTGAATCCCTTGAAAAAACTACAATGACATATTAGGATGCAACGTAAATCCTGACTCTTCCATTGGCTGTCAACAATCTTTAGGAACTGCTTTTCATCCGTCATCTGTAACCGGGCAGAAAATTCTGTCTCATTCAATCCCTGGCCAATCAGAGAACAGGTGTCTTATGACGCGCATCCACGTGACTGAGCTGTTGTTTTTATTTGTTCTTGTATGACTGAATACCTACAGCCCGGTTGTTAAATTATCCCCATTTTACGTTAAAAAATACCCTAAAGGATTGATTCTAAACATCGTTTGACGTGTTTCTACAAACGGTAATGGAACTTTTTGGCCATTTCGTCTACGGATTTGCGTCCACGCCACATTGGCATGGTAACATGTAGTTCTGGACGGGTCAACAAAACGGACGTATTTTCGACATAAATGATGGACTTTTGCAGAACAAATGAAAATTTTTATTGTGGAAGTGGGAGCCCATCCGAGTGCATTCCGCCGAAGATCAGCAAAAGGTCAGTAAATATTTCCAACATATTGTTAGAGATTTGTCGACGCCGTGGTTGAAGGCTAACTGTATAGCTTAGCATTGAAGGCTAACTGTATAGCTTAGCATTGAAGGCTAACTGTATAGCTTAGCATTGAAGGCTAACTGTATAGCTTAGCATTGAAGGCTAAATTCTGTACTCAGAATATTGAACAATGTTGCTTTTCCCGTAACGTTATTTTTGAAATCTGACAAAGTGGTTGCATAAAGGAGTAGATTATCTCTATTTCTTTAAATAATTGTTATATATTTTTTTTCAACGTTTTATGAGTTCTTCCGTAAATTAAATGTGTCTTTTCACCGGATGTTATGGGGAGAAAACATTTTCTGAACGTCACGCACCAATGTAAAAATTGTTTTTTTTGGATGTAAATATAAACTTGATCGAACTAAAAATGCATGTATTGTCTAACATGATGTCCTAGGAGTGTCATCTGATTCAGATTGTCAAAGGTTTGTGCTTAATTTTAGCTGTATATCTGGTTTTGTGATGCATCGTGCTTGGAAAATGGCTTTTTAATTTTTTGTTGTTGCTGAGATGCTAAAATAATCTGTTTTTCTTTCACCGTAAAGCCTTTTTGAAATAAGACAATGTGATTGGATTAACGAGTAGAGTATCTTTAAAATGACATATAATACTTGAATTTTAATTTTGAGATTATTTGTATATGATACTTTATCAGTGTTTACAGTCATACCAACATGATGTTTATGATACTTTATCAGTGTTTACAGTCATACCAACATGATGTATATGATACTTTATCAGTGTTTACAGTCATACCAACATGATGTATATGATACTTTATCAGTGTTTACAGTCATACCATGAAATGATGTATATGATACTTTATCAGTGTTTACAGTCATACCAACATGATGTATATGATACTTTGTCAGTGTTTACAGTCATACCAACATGATGTATATGATACTTTATCAGTGTTTACAGTCATACCAACATGATGTATATGATACTTTATCAGTGTTTACAGTCACACCAACATGATGTTTATGATACTTTATCAGTGTTTACAGTCATACCATGAAATGATGTATATGATACTTTATCAGTGTTTACAGTCATATCAACATGATGTATATGATACTTTATCAGTGTTTACAGTCACACCAACATGATGTTTATGATACTTTATCAGTGTTTACAGTCACACCAACATGATGTATATGATACTTTATCAGTGTTTACAGTCATACCATGAAATGATCAGTTAACCTCTAGACTAGAAACACAGACAAATCACTTCAGGATGAAGTCCAATAGATGTCGCTGTTGCACTGTAGTAGTGGGGGGGAACAGGAAGTTCCGCTAGGCGCACACCATTCTTTAGAATAAGGAAAACGCAAGAACTGTGCTGTCCTTTTCTCTTTATTACTACAGTCTGAGGTCGGTAACGTCAACAGTGAGGACAATCCCAGCCTGTCTCTCTCCTTCCACACTGAGTCCAAACCTACAGTCACTGGGTCCTGATTGTGACAGTGGAGCCCAGTTTGCACTGCAGGATCCAGAGATGGAATCAGTGAAGCTGGAAGACTGCAGTCAAACACTGGAGCTGAATGTCAACATTAAAGAAGAGGAGGAGGAGATTGTCTCAACATGGTCTCCATTCTCTACATCCAGAGAGCAACAGCAGGAAGATCACAGAGCTAAGAGGTCTCACCACTGCCCACATTGTGAGGAGATTTTCCCAATTCTATCAAAGCTAAAAATACACCTTAAAACACACACTGGAGAGAATCTGTATCCCTGTAATGACTGTGGAAAGAGATTCACAACATCAAGGTCTCTGACAGTTCATCAGAGAACACACACAGGAGAGAAGCCTTACTCCTGCTCTGACTGTGGATAGAGTTTCTCTCGACTGGGAAACTTAAAAACACATGAACGTATACACACAGGAGAGAAGCCTTACTCCTGCTCTGATTGTGTAAAATGCTTTACAACATCAACTGACCTAAAAGTTCACCAGAGAACACACACGGGAGAGAAGCCTTACTCCTGCTCTGACTGTGGAAAGAGTTTCTCTCGACTGGCCCAGTTAAAAAGACACCAAGGTATACATAAAGGAGAGAAGCATTATCACTGATCTGACTGTAGATTTAGTTTTTTATCAACAGCTGAGCTAAAAGGGTCATCAGAGAACACACAGAGGAGAGAAGCCTTACTTCTTCTCTAAATGTGGCAAGAGTTTCTCCCGATTGGGAAATGTAAAAACACACCAACGGATACACACTTGAGAGAAGCCTTACAGATTGGTGTCTTTTTTAAATGGCCCAATGTATACATAAAGGAGAGAAGTCTCATCAGTTTTCTCAGACCAGCTAAGATGAGTCACTCCACTTAATTCTCATCCCATAAAATAATTGTCATCTTTGAATTGGATCAGATGAAGACAGCGTAGAACACTCTATTGTAATCCTGTTGGTTCTCACTGTGAGAACCCTGCAGAAAAAAGGGATCATTCTAGAATGTTAGTCTCTCTTCTCTTTACTGATCAGCACCTTGTTGATATTGACATCTTGGATTTGCAATGATGGTTGAATATCCTCTGTGAGGCGTCTCACAATGGAGTCTGATGGTTGACTGGGTGGTACTGCTTCCCTCTGCAGTTTTCTGTGGGAATGAGCTTGTAGACACAACATATACTGAGTGTACAAAACATTAAGGACACCTGCTCTTTCCATAACATAGACTGTTTCTGTACAGCACTTGGTGACATCGGCTGATGTAAAAAGGGCTTTATAAATACATTTGATGATTTGATTGGTCTCCTGTACTATGTTTCCCACCAGCTCCTCTGTCAGAAACAACTTGAAGCACTCTGCCTCAGATGGAAATGGACTCCAGACTGGGACTCATCAAAACAAACAGCAGGGCCAGGAGGGGTGAAATGACTGGCGGCCTTCCAGCTACCACAGAACTCCTGTACTTCATCCACTGTCGGTCTCCCTCCATCACCACCAGCATCTTCAAAGGGACCTGGTACTTGGTCAGTGGACAAGGGAACCTCAGATTCAGGGTTCTCAATGGCTACAAGGTTGGGGGGGGGCAGCTCCTCACTGTCAGAATCTGATTCCTGACTTTCATACTCAGACTCATTGTCAGAATTTAAAAGAAATCTCCATAATTTCCACATTTGTGAGTTGTCTCCTTTTGAAAGACATTGCTAATGCTACAGCTTAGCTCACTAGCTACATACATAAACAACAACACTGAATGGCTCAGAGTGAGAGGGGACGTGATTGACTGCCAGCATGCGTCACTTGTATCAATAAATCACCATCAGAAAATGTTTTGTGAGGTAATTATTTGTGTATTTACTGTTTTATTCACATGTTTTCAATTCTGGGTGACAAATCATGCATTCCGATTCTTGCATAGATTGTAATGGGCACATATTATGTGTGTAAAATACTTATTTGAAGGTTATACTGATTATGATGAGCTAAGCTAATTCCAGCTATGTGTATGGAGCCATGTTTGTTGACATACAATGCATTCTGGGTTTCACGTAATCATCCGTTTGACCAAAGATGTTATAACAAAATGAGGTGAGTAAGAGTTCACTCATTTTTTGAGGACTTCCGGAAATGAATGGTGGGATGTGAACGACGGTAGATGACACACCGCTTCAACACTATAAACAGACCGAACTCATCTTGTCTTTTATTATCTTCGGTTTCTGTGAGGGAAAAATGCATGGCTGCGCGCTGAAACTAATCGTCGGATTACTGTCGATTTCTAGAAAGTGTTTTACCTAATTATTTCGATCAATGGTGAGCTCACCCCGTGATGTGATTAATTATACATAGTAATTGCAAATAGCTAATTCATATTGTAGTTTACGTCAGCCGAGAGTTAGAAAATATGACTGCTTGTGTTGGGTCAATCTTTCTTCAGTTAGCGCTACGACAAATGTAGCCTACATTTTTTCCGGTTAGGATGATTGTGTTGTGCTATATATATATATATATATATATATATATACATACTCCTGTGAATATCTGAACCATTTGCATCCAAAAATAAACTGCTCACATTCAGGAGATAAACTTTGTAAGGACTGTGTGTGTGTTTTTGTGTAAATAGTTTCTGAAAAAAGTGTCCAGCTCAAACGCTGATTGTTGCGTCATTGGAAACTGTCCGTTTTAAAGAGCGTTCTAAACAAGCGTTCTAAATGAGTGTTCTAAAACAGCGTTCTAAACAAGCGTTCTAAAAGAGCGTTCTAAATGAGTGTGTCCAGCTCAAATGCTGATTGTTGCGTCATTGCAAAGTGTCCGTTGTAACGGAGTTCCAACCTACTAATCAACCCGCTTCACTGTAGAACGGCTGGTATGAATAATAACAATGGCTGGGCTGATGGGCACTTCAGTGAGTTGGAGCCTTTGATTGCCCTGCCTCTGGGAGCCTGTCGACTTGTTACATGATTACTGAGTGAAAGAGAGCCTATGAAAGTTTTCATGGAGGGTGGGTGCCCCCTGGTGGCTGAACCTGAGATCAATGAGAGAACTTGTCAGAAAAAAACGACAGAGTCCCACTTCTCTGTCATTGTACAAAGTAGAGAGTGGGGAAAAATGTGTAAAAATGTATACAGAGGCTCTTGAATTTGTCATAAAAAAATAAAAATAGTGAAAAAGGATTAAAATAAAGTTCCAACAGTACATGAGATGATCAGACTGAACCAACTGCTATCTTAAAATGTTTATTCAGTTAGAAAACAGGATGTATTACATAAAGTTATCACAAAATTAAAGTTATCACACAATTAAATAATAAATCCTCACTCACACAGACAAACATGGCTTCATTATTGTTCACAGTTTATTATCATAGTTTCTCACAGATCCTGGCTTCCACTGTTAGAATGGCTGAGCGAGAGGAGGTGGGGCTTTTTTCATAGCCTGAGAGAGAGAGAGACATTCAGTTTTACTAGAGGGGTTGGGTGCGCCCCCTGTTGGCTGAACCCGGGTGGGAGGTTCCCCCTTAGCAAGCAATGGACCCCAGCACACCACTGAAGCCATTAAGAACTATATTCAAAAACACACCTGGTAACCTGTTCAATCACCAGGCACACGGCTCAACATAGTTCAATGACAGAGACTGTGGACTTAGAATAATTTTGGGTAAAAAAAAAAAAACATTGTGAAAATTAATAAAATAAAGTTGCAGCTGTCTTTGATATGCTCAAAATTAACTAACTGCTATCTTGAAATGTAGAGAAAGTGTTTTAAAATAGGCATCCTATCATTTGAAAATTAGTTGAAAGGCTAAGTGATTCTCCTCCTGACAAGAAGTTGACAGCCTTCAAACATAGTGCAAAAAAAGTGGGCGTGAACATAGAATATTTTTGGGTCAAAAAAAATAATATACAGCTGTCTTTAATAAGATCAAACTGAACTAACTGGCATCTTGAAATGTTGAAAAAGTGTTTTTAAATAGCTCAGTCTTATCACTCAATATGAGTCAAAATCTGTCACTTCCAGGAGTGCTCCTTTTGTCAAAAATGAAAAAATGAAAAAAATAACAACTCACAGCTGTGTTAATAGACCCAACTCAAACATCTGCTATCTTGAAATGTCCAAAAAAGGTATTTAAATGGGCCTACCAGACATCTTCTTGAGAGAAGATAAGGCCAGGGATCTCTCTGGTCACCCACAAAGCCATTTCCTCCTTTGGCTGTCTCTCCTTCCAGTTCTCTGCTGCCAATGACTGGAACGAACTACAAAAATCTCTGAAACTGGAAACACATATCTCCCTCACTAGCTTTAAGCACCAGCTGTCAGAGCAGCTCACAGATCACTGCACCTGTACATAGCCCATCTATAATTTAGCCCAACTACCTCTTCCCCTAATGTATTTATTTATTTATTTATAAATTTATTTTGCTCCTTTGCACCCCATTATTTCTATGTCTACTTTGCACTTTCTTCCACTACAAATCTACCATTCCAGAGTTTTACTTGCTATATTGTACTTACTTTGCCACCATGGCCTTTTTGCCTTTACCTCCCTTATTTCACTTCATTTGCTCACATTGTATATAGACTTATTTTTTTACTGTATTATTGACTGTATGTTTGTTTTACTCCATGTGTAACTCTGTGTTGTTGTTTGTTGTCGAACTGCTTTGCTTTATCTTGGCCAGGTCGCAATTGTAAATGAGAACTTGTTCTCAACTTGCCTACCTGGTTAAATAAAGGTGAAATAAATACAAATGTATATACTGTATTCCAGTCCTGGTTCATCCTATATAACTACTGCTGTCCACTTCATATGTATATACTGTATTCCAGTCCTGGTTCATCCTATATAACTACTGCTGTCCACTTCATATGTATATACTGTATTTTAGTCATGGTTCATCCTATATAACTACTGCTGTCTACTTCATATGTATATACTGTATTCTAGTCCTGGTTCATCCTATATAACTACTGCTGTCCACTTCATATGTATATACTGTATTCTAGTCATGGTTCATCCAATATAACTACTGCTGTCCACTTCATATGTATATACTGTATTCTAGTCATGGTTCATCCTATATAACTACTGCTGTCCACTTCATATGTATATACTGTATTCTAGTCCTGGTTCATCCTATATAACTACTACTGTACATCTACTATTCTTCAGATATACTACAGATGTACTCCAAATTGTCTATGCATCACATCACAGTACACAGTGTATATATATATATATATATCATTGCTTGTCCTAATATTTTCATTGACTTTTTAGATTTGCCCTCTGTGAGCTGGGAACACAAGCATTGTTAGATATTACTGCACTGTTGGAGCCAGGAACACAAGCATTGTTAGATATTACCGCACTGTTGGAGCTGGGAACACAAGCATTGTTAGATATTACTGCACTGTTGGAACCAGGAACACAAGCATTGTTAGATATTACTGCACTGTTGGAGCTGGGAACACAAGCATTGTTAGATATTACTGCACTGTTGGAGCCAGGAACACAAGCATTGTTAGATATTACTGCACTGTTGGAGCTGGGAACACAAGCATTGTTAGATATTACTGCACTGTTGGAGCTGGGAACACAAGCATTGTTAGATATTACTGCACTGTTGGAGCTGGGAACACAAGCATTGTTAGATATTACTGCACTGTTGGAACCAGGAACACAAGCATTTCACTTCACCCACAATAACATCTGATAAATATGTGTATGAAACCAATAAAATAAAATGTGATTGTATTGTTGAAAGTGTTAGATAATTCTCAATCCGTGTTGTGTCTTGTCTAAGAACAGCCCTTAGCCGTGGTACTGTATAATAACCATATATCACACCTCCTCAGGACTTATTGATTTATAAGGCATTATAAAGGTGATTAAAATAATGATACATACGTACTTCATAGAAAACTGTTACCCTTCATATATTCTAACAACTCACATTTTAAGATTCATTATGTCATGTGTTCCATGTTAAAGGCTCTAACATTGGAACAAAACTATTTGTCTCCCTCTTGATGTTGCTTGCAGTTCCTCTCTCTCTTCCTCCCTCCCTCTAACCCCTCCCTCCCTCCCTCTAACCCCACCCCTCTGGCAGAACCAGAAAATCCCTCCCCCTTCACAAACTGTCTTCTGAGGAAACGAAACTGATCTGAGTCTCTGTGTCGTCTGTCTGTGTGAGAGTGAACAACCGTCCAAATGGCTCAACAGGGAGTTCTGCTGGACCAGGACCAGTTCTGTTGTTCTGTCTGTCTGGATCTACTGAAGGAACCAGTCACCATCCCCTGTGGACACAGTTACTGTAGGAGCTGTATTGAGGGCTGCTGGGATCAGGATGTTCTGAAAGGGGTCTATAGCTGTCCTCAGTGCAGACAGACCTTCAGTCCGAGGCCGACGCTGAGTAAAAATAACATGTTGGCTGAGCTGGTGGAGAAACTGAAGAAGACAGGACTCCAGGCTGCTCCCCCTCCTGCTCTGTGCTATGCTGGACCTAGAGATGTGGCGTGTGATGTCTGCACTGGGACCAGAAAGCAGAAAGCACTCATGTCCTGTCTGGCGTGTCTGGCCTCTTACTGTGAGACTCACCTCCAATCTCACTACGAATCTCCTGCTTTGAAGAGGCACAAGCTGGTCAAAGCCACCGCACAACTACAGGAGAAGATCTGCTCTCATCATGACAAACTGCTGGAGGTTTACTGTCGTACCGATCAGCAGTGTATCTGTTATCTGTGTACAATGGATGAACATAAAGGCCATGATACAGTGTCAGCTGCAGCAGAGAGGACTGAGAAACAGGTAAGACCAGAACAACTTATTGGTGACTGTCTGATAAACAAAGAATTAAAGATACAGTAGGAACTAAGGCTGTTTGAATATGAGATCATTGAAATGAAATGGATCCTCAGCAGAACAAATATGAACACAAACCTTGAGTATATTGATATGTTAACCCAGATTCTCCAGATGTATCACCATTTTATAATGTCAAACACTATTATCATTCTGAATGGCCTTTTATGAGTCCAAAGTTCAGTCTCAACCTGTTGATACATGTAGTCCTACCATAAAAACTATAATCATTCACATAGCAACAAATAAATATCATTTAGTAAATGGACCATCCATTTTTTTAGATCTTCCTCTCTATGGGCCCTATGTCACATTACTATACTATTGATCTACTGGACTAATAAAGCTTGATAGCTCATTGAAGAGTGATTCTCCACAGAGGCAGCTGGGGATGAGTCAGCAGAAGGTCCAGCAGAGATTCCAGGAGAGAGAGAAGGAGCTGAAGGAGCTCCAACAGGCTGTGGAGTCTCTCAAGGTGAGTATTGTTGACCAGAGGAGACACACCATTTCACCTGTCTCCTCCAGTCAGAGAGAGAGAGAGAGAGAGAGGTAGAGGGGCCCCTATCCAATCCCACTGACCCCACTGTTGGGAACAGGTTGTCACTGCTGAGGCAGTGAAGAAAGTAGAGGAGGATGGGTCAAGGCTGAAGAATCCTGAGAGGATCCCTGTGAGTAGTAGATCTGTGACAGCACAGAGGGATGGGCCAACCAGTGATATATGCTTCAGTAAGGTTGGCTTCTTAGTGTTCATAGCAAATGGTTATCAACTGTACCACAGAAATGGAATGTAAATCACAGAAAAAAATATGTTTTGGTGGCAGCTGCAGAGAAGTATTTGGTCATACTAGATTTGACTTCAGAAGAGTTCCAGGGTGTGTTGAGTGGTGGTGTCCCGTCCTCCCAGGCCGTTGGCCTGGTGCAGGAGCAGATAGGGTCAAAGTAGTGGAATGGGGTAGTGGGTTTTAATGAGTGTAGGGTTAGTTGGCCTGGTGCAGGAGCAGATAGGGTCAAAGTAGTGGAATGGGGTAGTGGGTTTTAATGAGTGTAGGGTTAGTTGGCCTGGTGCAGGAGCAGATAGGGTCAAAGTAGTGGAATGGGGTAGTGGGTTTTAATGAGTGTAGGGTTAGTTGGCCTGGTGCAGGAGCAGATAGGGTCAAAGTAGTGGAATGGGGGTAGTGGGTTTTAATGAGTGTAGGGTTAGTTGGCCTGGTGCAGGAGCAGATAGGGTCAAAGTAGTGGAATGGGGTAGTGGGTTTTAATGAGTGTAGGGTTAGTTGGCCTGGTGCAGGAGCAGATAGGGTCAAAGTAGTGGAATGGGGTAGTGGGTTTTAATGAGTGTAGGGTTAGTTGGCCTGGTGCAGGAGCAGATAGGGTCAAAGTAGTGGAATGGGGTAGTGGGTTTTAATGAGTGTAGGGTTAGTTGGCCTGGTGCAGGAGCAGATAGGGTCAAAGTAGTGGAATGGGGTAGTGGGTTTTAATGAGTGTAGGGTTAGTTGGCCTGGTGCAGGAGCAGATAGGGTCAAAGTAGTGGAATGGGGTAGTGGGGTTTTAATGAGTGTAGGGTTAGTTGGCCTGGTGCAGGAGCAGATAGGGTCAAAGTAGTGGAATGGGGTAGTGGGTTTTAATGAGTGTAGGGTTAGTTGGCCTGGTGCAGGAGCAGATAGGGTCAAAGTAGTGGAATGGGGGTAGTGGGTTTTAATGAGTGTAGGGTTAGTTGGCCTGGTGCAGGAGCAGATAGGGTCAAAGTAGTGGAATGGGGTAGTGGGTTTTAATGAGTGTAGGGTTAGTTGGCCTGGTGCAGGAGCAGATAGGGTCAAAGTAGTGGAATGGGGTAGTGGGTTTTAATGAGTGTAGGGTTAGTTGGCCTGGTGCAGGAGCAGATAGGGTCAAAGTATTGGAATGGGGGTAGTGGGTTTTAATGAGTGTAGGGTTAGTTGGCCTGGTGCAGGAGCAGATAGGGTCAAAGTAGTGGAATGGGGGTAGTGGGTTTTAATGAGTGTAGGGTTAGTTGGCCTGATGTTGTCATTAGCTTATTGGGTTGAAAGGCTGTGAGGTTGAGCATCCCACTGCTACTGTTCTAGATGACTGTTGGGAATATACTAGTAGACAAGGCAGTGGTTTTGGTTGGACAGTTGGAAAGCTTGCTGATGAGAGTAGTTTCAGGGAGTTGGAGGTTGGCCCTTTCTGTGGTGATAGGGGATGTTCCTCCATGGTTACTCCCAGATCCTGTTGTTGATCTAACCTTGGTAGACAAAAGGAAAAGATTGGGTCAGAAGTCAGTGATAAAGGGAAACTGGTTGACAATTACATTGGTAGAAGTTGTTATGCTTTTTTACCTCTTTTCACAGATGGATCCAAGGGCCCAGATAGTGGGCCCACAGGAGCAGGTGTTTACCTTCCTGAATGTGATGTGCAGATATGTAGAAGACTAACAGATGAACTGTCAGTGTACTCAGTTGAACTGTTGGTGATAATAGTTGTCCTCCAGTGGGTGGAGGACGTACAGCCTGTTAGAGTTATAGTATCCTCAGATTCTCTGTCTGTATTGAATAGTTTATCATCTGGTAAATCTATTAGGAGTGACCTACTATTGGAGGTATTAATGTTATTATGGAGAATTGAGAGAATGGGTCTAGTAGTGAGATTCTGCTGGGTCCCAGCACATTCGGGTGTGGAATGGAATGAAATTGTAGACTAGTTAGCTAAAATAACTTTAAAACAAGATATAATATATATTAATGTTCCACTGGGTAGAGGTGAGGACAAAATTTGAGATCAGAGACATTTTGATAGATGTGTGGCAGAAGAGATGGGACTCTGAGCACAAGGGACGGCATTTATATGCCCTCCAAAGAAAGGTCGGTGGACCAAGGTTCAAAGGTCAGATTAGGAAGGAAGAGGTGGTGTTTCCTCGATTGTGTTTAGGACATTGTACATCGAACTGGTCCTTCCATCTGGTTGGCAGCATGTGAATGGTTTGTGTCTGGAGGGTATTGTCAATGAAACGGTGCAGCATGTGTTGTTATATTGTTGTAAGGATGTTGAAGAGAGGGAAAGATTGAAGTGTAGGGTCATTGAGGTTGGACGGGGTTGGATGGGGGTTTGGAAGGGATTTGGGGGATGGGGGAGGGTCTATTAGAAGTTAGTAGGGATCTTTTTTATTTTCTCAGAAGTACTAAGTTAGGTAGGAGGATTTAGAAATGGTGTAAACCGTGATTGAACACACTCCAGCACAGTAGGAGGCGCCATGCTCCTTTAACGTTGGTTTGAGGACCGCCATTATACCATAGAAGAAGAAGAAGAAGTTGGTAACGTGAGGTTTTGTCGTTCGTAAAGAGTGCAGCTATTCTTTTGCCTATTTTCCAAATGTATTTTGTCATGGTGGGAGGGTTTGTTTATCGGTTTCCGCTGTTTATCGGTTAGAGTTGAGGAGGGAGTAGGGTAGTTTGATGTCCTCAACCGAGTGGAGAAGAAACGCTGTCTCTTCAGGTGCGTTGTGGAGAATGGTGTGGAGGAATTATTGATCCTGGTCGGTGAACAGGTGGGAGAGGAACATATACACTCTGTATCCAGAATGAACAAGGCGGTGGTTGTGGTAATGTAAAAGGTGAGTCTTGTTACCCGGCTAGTTACCAGTATGATTTATGTGAGGGGTTGTGTTGGTGCTGATTTCGACAAGAGTAGTGGTGTCTAATCTGCCTCCGTTTATTACCACCGAACAGATCCGTAAAGAGTTGGTTCGTTTTGCTAAATGTGGAAGTGTTTTTCTGAACGAAATTCAAGGTTAAACAGGGGAGGGGTGGTACACAGGGTTTGTTAGCACAGAGGAGCCCAGTGATATAATATTATATATATATAATATTACTATATGTCCCAGCTGTTTGCTGTGGTTTTGAAGTAATTCTCTTCCAGCCCGCGTTAACCTTGTAGGTTTACCTCAGGTAACTGATTATTAAACTAACCTTATTTTATTTGTTTCTAAATGGCTGCTGGGTAATATGATAATCGTTGAAAATCTGTTGGTTCGTAGACATCAAAATAGAGAGAATGCTGCGCAGGTTCACTGAGTTGTAAACCTAATGGATAGGTGGAGATCATTGATTTGTAGCTCTGACTCAGTTGCTACCTCAGATTATGAGCCTATCAAGTGTGGTGAATGAGGGTATGTAGGTTCCCACAGAAGACCAACAGGGAGGAGCAAGAGAGATATAAACCCATTACAGTTTATCTCTTTAAATACCCTGAACCTAACAATCAATCTAATGTATTTATGAAGACCCTTTTTACATCAGCAGATGTCACAAAGTGCCTGTACAGAAAACTCTAACCCCTACGTATAACCTGTTTTATCCTGAACCCTAATTCTAGGGTAGGGAAGCCTAGAACCCCTTTAGAAACTATTATAGTAATAATATTATGTTAGTAAATACCATTATAGTACTAAATAGGTTCTATTGTTATTTTTTAAATAAAACCTATGTATAGTACTTAGCATTTAACTGTTTTTTTTTGGTTATTTTATTATATTTATTATTTAGAGGAGTCTGTCTAATTAATGAAAAGTTAAGTTATTGCCAGACTTTTTAATGAAACCTTTATTTAACCAGGTAGACTAGTTGAGAACAAGTCCTTTATTTAACCAGGTAGGCTAGTTGAGAACAAGTCCTTTATTTAACCAGGTGGGCCAGTTGAGAACAAGTCCTTTATTTAACCAGGTAGGCTAGTTGAGAACAAGTCCTTTATTTAACCAGGTAGGCCAGTTGAGAACAAGTTCTCATTTACAACTGCGACCTGGCGCAAGATAAAGCAAAGCAGTGTGACACAAACAACAACACAGAGTTACACATGGAATAAACAAACGTACAGTCAATAACACAATAGAAAAGTCTATATACAGATGTGCAAATGAGGTAAGATAAAGGAGGTAAGTTAATAAATAGGCCGTGGTGGCGAAATAATTACAATTTAGCAATTAAACACTGGAGTGATAGATGTGCAGAAGATGAATTTGCAAGTAGAGATACTATTAACTAACTGCTATCTCTCTCTCTCTCTGTCTCTCTCTCTCTGTCTCTCTCTCTCTGTCTCTCTCTCTCTGTCTCTCTCTCTCTCTCTCTGTCCCTCTCTCTCTCTCTCTCTCTCTCTGTCCCTCTCTCTCTCTCTCTCTCTCTCTCTCTCTCTGTCCCTCTCTCTCTCTGTCCCTCTCTCTCTCTGTCCCTCTCTCTCTCTGTCCCTCTCTCTCTCTGTCCCTCTCTCTCTGTGTCTCTCTCTCTCTCTGTGTCTCTCTCCTCTCTGTGTCTCTCTCTGTGTCTCTCTCTCTGTCTCTCTCTGTCTCTCTCTGTGTCTCTCTCTGTGTCTCTCTCTGTGTCTCTCTCTGTGTCTCTCTGTGTCTCTCTCTGTCTCTCTCTCTGTCTCTCTCTCTGTCTCTCTCTCTGTCTCTCTCTCTCTCTGTCCCTCTCTCTCTCTGTCCCTCTCTCTCTCTCTCTGTGTCCCTCTCTCTCTCTCTCCCTCGCTCTCTGTCCCTCTCTCTCGCTCTCTGTCCCTCTCTCTCGCTCTCTGTCCCTCTCTCTCGCTCTCTGTCCCTCTCTCTCGCTCTCTGTCCCTCTCTCTCGCTCTCTGTCCCTCTCTCTCGCTCTCTGTCCCTCTCTCTCGCTCTCTGTCCCTCTCTCTCTGTCCCTCTCTCTCTCTCGCTCTCGCTCTCTCTCTCGCTCTCGCTCTCTCTCTCTGTCTCTCTCTCTGTCTCTCTCTCTCTCTCTCTCTGTCTCTCTCTCTCTCTCTCTGTCTCTCTCTCTCTCTCTGTCTCTCTCTCTCTCTCTCTCTCTCTCTCTCTCTCTCAACAGTGCTCTGCACAGGCAGCAGTGGAGGACAGTGATCAGATCTTTACTGAGCTGATCCGCTCCATTGAGAGAAGGAGCTCTGAGGTGAAGGAGCTGATCAGAGCCCAAGAGAAGGATCAAGTGAGTGAAGCTGAAGGAGTCCTGGAGCAACTGAAGCAGGAGATAGCTGAGCTGAGGAAGAGAAGCACTGAGCTGGAGCAGCTCTCACACACAGAGGATCACATCCATTTCCTCCAGGTAACTAAACTGTCTTGTTACATGTGATATGAAATTAACTTCATGTGAAACTATTCATCTCAATCATTATGTTGTCCTCTCTGTCCCCCTCTCTCTCTCTCTGTCTCTCTCTCTCTGTCCCTCTCTCTCTGTCCCTCTCTCTCTGTCCCTCTCTCTCTCTGTCCCTCTCTCTCTCTGTCTCTCTCTCTCTGTCCCTCTCTCTCTCTGTCCCTCTCTCTCTCTGTCCCTCTCTCTCTCTCTCTGTCTCTCTCTCTCTCTGTCTCTCTCTCTCTCTCTCTCTCTCTCTCTCTCTGTCTCTCTCTCTCTC
>NW_027675360.1:2017500-2049457 GCF_965601325.2 Salmo salar
TTCCCTCTCTGCCTCCTTTCTTCCCTCTCTGCCTCCTTTCTTCCCTCTCTGCCTCCTTTCTTCCCTCTCTGCCTCCTTTCTTCCCTCTCTGCCTCCTTTCTTGAAATAATCAATGAATCAGACATGACTGAAAAAATGGAGTTCAAGCTTTTACACTTTCAAGTTGTGTCAAGTCAGTGATGTCACAAAGGACAAGGAGAGTAAGAAGGAAGGAAGGAAGGAAGGAAGGAAGGAAGGAAGGGTGCTTCTTTATAGTGCTGGGGTGTGACCCCGGTGTTCATCTTGCTGTCCGGAGAGAAACTGAACCCATCTCAGAGGATAAGTCCCAAATGGCACCCTACTCCCTATATAGCGCACCACTTTTGATCAGATCCCCATGGGCCCTGGACACAAGTAGTGCACTATATGAAGGGAATAGGGTGCCCTTTTGGGACGCAAACATGGTAACACACACAGCCGGCCCACTTCTCCCTCCCCCATCTCCTCACCCACCCCGCTTAATAAAACCCAACATCAAAAAACAGGGAGAGAAAAATTCTAGATTAAGAGAGAAATGAATCAAAGAGAAAGAAGTCTGTCCATCCTCTCGTTCGCCCGGCCCTCCCTCTCGCACGTTAGAAGGTGTTCACATCTTCTTTCTCCATTAAACCCTCTTTTTATTCTTTATGTTCAGGTAATAGTTCTCAGTCCTCCCCTCCTCCCTCCGGTTTCATTTCAGAATACAAGAGGAGTTCAAATATCTGTTTATCCATAGGTATCCGGTTTCACCATTGCCCACGGCAACAACCAATCATCAACGATAAACGGGCAGTTAGACACAAAAAAACGCATCTGAAATTGCAAAAAGTGGAAGTTGTACTCCCGGTCCCCACCGCTAAGGGGGGGGGGGGCTTCTCCTTATTACTGTACCTCACCTCAGTCTCCTTCAAGTCTCTGGAGCTCACATCCTGGTCTGGGGTCTCTAATCAGAGGGAGGGAGGGCTACTCCTTATTACTGTACCTCACCTCAGTCTCCTTCAAGTCTCTGGAGCTCACATCCTGGTCTGGGGTCTCTAATCAGAGGGAGGGAGGGCATCTCCTTATTACTGTACCTCACCTCAGTCTCCTTCAAGTCTCTGGAGCTCACATCCTGGTCTGGGGTCTCTAATCAGAGGGAGGGAGGGAGGGCTACTCCTTATTACTGTACCTCACCTCAGTCTCCTTCAAGTCTCTGGAGCTCACATCCTGGTCTGGGGTCTCTAATCAGAGGGAGGGAGGGCTACTCCTTATTACTGTACCTCACCTCAGTCTCCTTCAAGTCTCTGGAGCTCACATCCTGGTCTGGGGTCTCTAATCAGAGGGAGGGAGGGAGGGCTACTCCTTATTACTGTACCTCACCTCAGTCTCCTTCAAGTCTCTGGAGCTCACATCCTGGTCTGGGGTCTCTAATCAGAGGGAGGGAGGGAGGGCTACTCCTTATTACTGTACCTCACCTCAGTCTCCTTCAAGTCTCTGGAGCTCACATCCTGGTCTGGGGTCTCTAATCAGAGGGAGGGAGGGAGGGCTACTCCTTATTACTGTACCTCACCTCAGTCTCCTTCAAGTCTCTGGAGCTCACATCCTGGTCTGGGGTCTCTAATCAGAGGGAGGGAGGGAGGGCTACTCCTTATTACTGTACCTCACCTCAGTCTCCTTCAAGTCTCTGGAGCTCACATCCTGGTCTGGGGTCTCTAATCAGAGGGAGGGAGGGAGGGCATCTCCTTATTACTGTACCTCACCTCAGTCTCCTTCAAGTCTCTGGAGCTCACATCCTGGTCTGGGGTCTCTAATCAGAGGGAGGGAGGGCTACTCCTTATTACTGTACCTCACCTCAGTCTCCTTCAAGTCTCTGGAGCTCACATCCTGGTCTGGGGTCTCTAATCAGAGGGAGGGAGGGAGGGCATCTCCTTATTACTGTACCTCACCTCAGTCTCCTTCAAGTCTCTGGAGCTCACATCCTGGTCTGGGGTCTCTAATCAGAGGGAGGGAGGGCTACTCCTTATTACTGTACCTCACCTCAGTCTCCTTCAAGTCTCTGGAGCTCACATCCTGGTCTGGGGTCTCTAATCAGAGGGAGGGAGGGCTACTCCTTATTACTGTACCTCACCTCAGTCTCCTTCAAGTCTCTGGAGCTCACATCCTGGTCTGGGGTCTCTAATCAGAGGGAGGGAGGGAGGGCATCTCCTTATTACTGTACCTCACCTCAGTCTCCTTCAAGTCTCTGGAGCTCACATCCTGGTCTGGGGTCTCTAATCAGAGGGAGGGAGGGCTACTCCTTATTACTGTACCTCACCTCAGTCTCCTTCAAGTCTCTGGAGCTCACATCCTGGTCTGGGGTCTCTAATCAGAGGGAGGGAGGGCATCTCCTTATTACTGTACCTCACCTCAGTCTCCTTCAAGTCTCTGGAGCTCACATCCTGGTCTGGGGTCTCTAATCAGAGGGAGGGAGGGCATCTCCTTATTACTGTACCTCACCTCAGTCTCCTTCAAGTCTCTGGAGCTCACATCCTGGTCTGGGGTCTCTAATCAGAGGGAGGGAGGGCATCTCCTTATTACTGTACCTCACCTCAGTCTCCTTCAAGTCTCTGGAGCTCACATCCTGGTCTGGGGTCTCTAATCAGAGGGAGGGAGGGAGGGCTACTCCTTATTACTGTACCTCACCTCAGTCTCCTTCAAGTCTCTGGAGCTCACATCCTGGTCTGGGGTCTCTAATCAGAGGGAGGGAGGGCTACTCCTTATTACTGTACCTCACCTCAGTCTCCTTCAAGTCTCTGGAGCTCACATCCTGGTCTGGGGTCTCTAATCAGAGGGAGGGAGGGAGGGCATGTCCTTATTACTGTACCTCACCTCAGTCTCCTTCAAGTCTCTGGAGCTCACATCCTGGTCTGGGGTCTCTAATCAGAGGGAGGGAGGGAGGGCATGTCCTTATTACTGTACCTCACCTCAGTCTCCTTCAAGTCTCTGGAGCTCACATCCTGGTCTGGGGTCTCTAATCAGAGGGAGGGAGGGAGGGCATGTCCTTATTACTGTACCTCACCTCAGTCTCCTTCAAGTCTCTGGAGCTCACATCCTGGTCTGGGGTCTCTAATCAGAGGGAGGGAGGGCATCTCCTTATTACTGTACCTCACCTCAGTCTCCTTCAAGTCTCTGGAGCTCACATCCTGGTCTGGGGTCTCTAATCAGAGGGAGGGAGGGCTACTCCTTATTACTGTACCTCACCTCAGTCTCCTTCAAGTCTCTGGAGCTCACATCCTGGTCTGGGGTCTCTAATCAGAGGGAGGGAGGGAGGGCTACTCCTTATTACTGTACCTCACCTCAGTCTCCTTCAAGTCTCTGGAGCTCACATCCTGGTCTGGGGTCTCTAATCAGAGGGAGGGAGGGCTACTCCTTATTACTGTACCTCACCTCAGTCTCCTTCAAGTCTCTGGAGCTCACATCCTGGTCTGGGGTCTCTAATCAGAGGGAGGGAGGGAGGGCTACTCCTTATTACTGTACCTCACCTCAGTCTCCTTCAAGTCTCTGGAGCTCACATCCTGGTCTGGGGTCTCTAATCAGAGGGAGGGAGGGAGGGCTACTCCTTATTACTGTACCTCACCTCAGTCTCCTTCAAGTCTCTGGAGCTCACATCCTGGTCTGGGGTCTCTAATCAGAGGGAGGGAGGGAGGGCTACTCCTTATTACTGTACCTCACCTCAGTCTCCTTCAAGTCTCTGGAGCTCACATCCTGGTCTGGGGTCTCTAATCAGAGGGAGGGAGGGAGGGCTACTCCTTATTACTGTACCTCACCTCAGTCTCCTTCAAGTCTCTGGAGCTCACATCCTGGTCTGGGGTCTCTAATCAGAGGGAGGGAGGGCATCTCCTTATTACTGTACCTCACCTCAGTCTCCTTCAAGTCTCTGGAGCTCACATCCTGGTCTGGGGTCTCTAATCAGAGGGAGGGAGGGAGGGCTACTCCTTATTACTGTACCTCACCTCAGTCTCCTTCAAGTCTCTGGAGCTCACATCCTGGTCTGGGGTCTCTAATCAGAGGGAGGGAGGGAGGGCTACTCCTTATTACTGTACCTCACCTCAGTCTCCTTCAAGTCTCTGGAGCTCACATCCTGGTCTGGGGTCTCTAATCAGAGGGAGGGAGGGAGGGCTACTCCTTATTACTGTACCTCACCTCAGTCTCCTTCAAGTCTCTGGAGCTCACATCCTGGTCTGGGGTCTCTAATCAGAGGGAGGGAGGGCTACTCCTTATTACTGTACCTCACCTCAGTCTCCTTCAAGTCTCTGGAGCTCACATCCTGGTCTGGGGTCTCTAATCAGAGGGAGGGAGGGCATCTCCTTATTACTGTACCTCACCTCAGTCTCCTTCAAGTCTCTGGAGCTCACATCCTGGTCTGGGGTCTCTAATCAGAGGGAGGGAGGGAGGGCTACTCCTTATTACTGTACCTCACCTCAGTCTCCTTCAAGTCTCTGGAGCTCACATCCTGGTCTGGGGTCTCTAATCAGAGGGAGGGAGGGAGGGCTACTCCTTATTACTGTACCTCACCTCAGTCTCCTTCAAGTCTCTGGAGCTCACATCCTGGTCTGGGGTCTCTAATCAGAGGGAGGGAGGGCATCTCCTTATTACTGTACCTCACCTCAGTCTCCTTCAAGTCTCTGGAGCTCACATCCTGGTCTGGGGTCTCTAATCAGAGGGAGGGAGGGCATCTCCTTATTACTGTACCTCACCTCAGTCTCCTTCAAGTCTCTGGAGCTCACATCCTGGTCTGGGGTCTCTAATCAGAGGGAGGGAGGGCTACTCCTTATTACTGTACCTCACCTCAGTCTCCTTCAAGTCTCTGGAGCTCACATCCTGGTCTGGGGTCTCTAATCAGAGGGAGGGAGGGAGGGCTACTCCTTATTACTGTACCTCACCTCAGTCTCCTTCAAGTCTCTGGAGCTCACATCCTGGTCTGGGGTCTCTAATCAGAGGGAGGGAGGGAGGGCTACTCCTTATTACTGTACCTCACCTCAGTCTCCTTCAAGTCTCTGGAGCTCACATCCTGGTCTGGGGTCTCTAATCAGAGGGAGGGAGGGTGTTGTGTGTGAAATCCCAGCCATGGTGGGATAAGGTAGAGTTCATATCTCTTTCTCTCCCTCTCCTCCTTTCTCAATCTCTCTCTCAGAAAAGGTTCTCTTCAAAGATGGCCATCAAGTCGCTCTGGAAGTTGATGTCAATGGTGTCCGCCATCTGTAGAGAGAGGGGGATGAGAGACAGAGCGAGAGAGAGAGAGAGGAATTAGATGCAGTGTTAATCTTTCCCATCTCTTCTCAGCTAAACTACCTGTCCTCTGTATTATTGTAATATAACTGAATATACATAATATAACAAGAATATACATATATTAATACGTATCTTTATGATGATTCTCTCCTCATCTCTCCTGCTATACCAGTATATCATGTTAGTATTATAGTAGTATTACTGCTATACTAGTATAACATGTTAGTATTATAGTAGTATTACTGCTATAAAGTATTACCACCTCTCCTGCTATACTAGTATAACATGTTAGTATTATAGTAGTATTACTGCTATAAAGTATTACCGCCTCTCTCCTGCTAGAAAAGTATATTATGTTAGTATTATAGTAGTATAACTGCTATAAAGTATTACCACCTCTCTTCTGCTAGAAAAGTATATTATGTTAGTATTATAGTAGTATAACTGCTATAAAGTATTACCACCTCTCTCCTGCTATACTAGTATAACATGTTAGTATTATAGTAGTATAACTGCTATAAAGTATTACCACCTCTCTTCTGGTAAACTAGTATTTTATGTTAGTATTATAGTAGTATTACTGCAATAAAGTATTACCACCTCTCTTCTGCTAAACCAGTATTTTATGATAGTATTATAGTAGTATAACTGCTATAAAGTATTACCGCCTCTCTCCTGCTATACCAGTATATCATGTTAGTATTATAGTAGTATTACTGCTATAAAGTATTACCGCCTCTCTCCTGCTATACTAGTATAACATGTTAGTATTATAGTAGTATTACTGCTATAAAGTATTACCGCCTCTCTCCTGCTATAAAGTATTACCGCCTCTCTCCTACTATAACATGTTAGTATTATAGTAGTATTACTGCTATAAAGTATTACCGCCTCTCTCCTGCTATACTAGTATAACATGTTAGTATTATAGTAGTATTACTGCTATAAAGTATTGCCACCTCTCTCCTGCTATACCAGTATATCATGTTAGTATTATAGTAGTATTACTGCTATAAAGTATTACCAACTCTCTCCTGCTAAACTAGTATTTTATGTTAGTATTATAGTAGTATTACTGCTATAAAGTATTACCGCCTCGCTCCTGCTATACTAGTATAACATGTTAGTATTATAGTAGTATTACCACCTCTCTCCTACTATACTAGTATAACATGTTAGTATTATAGTAGTATTACTGCTATAAAGTATTACCACCTCTCTCCTGCTATACTAGTATAACATGTTAGTATTATAGTAGTATTACTGCTATAAAGTATTACCACCTCTCTCCTGCTATACTAGTATAACATGTTAGTATTATAGTAGTATTACTGCTATAAAGTATTACCGCCTCTCTCCTGCTATACCAGTATATCATGTTAGTATTATAGTAGTATTACTGCTATAAAGTATTGCCACCTCTCTCCTGCTATACCAGTATATCATGTTAGTATTATAGTAGTATAACTGCTATAAAGTATTACCACCTCTCTTCTGCTAGAAAAGTATATTATGTTAGTATTATAGTAGTATTACTGCTATAAAGTATTACCGCCTCTCTCCTACTATACTAGTATAACATGTTAGTATTATAGTAGTATTACTGCTATAAAGTATTACCGCCTCTCTCCTGCTATACTAGTATAACATGTTAGTATTATAGTAGTATTACTGCTATAAAGTATTACCGCCTCTCTCCTGCTATACTAGTATAACATGTTAGTATTATAGTAGTATCACTGCTATAAAGTATTACCGCCTCTCTCCTACTATACTAGTATAACATGTTAGTATTATAGTAGTATTACTGCTATAAAGTATTACCGCCTCTCTCCTGCTATACTAGTATAACATGTTAGTATTATAGTAGTATTACTGCTATAAAGTATTACCACCTCTCTCCTCCTCCTTTCCTGCTCGCGGCGTCTCGCCAGCTCCCTCTGCTGGTCCATGGCGTTCTGCTGCGGCCGAGGGTGTGGCCTGTTGAGTGGGAGGGGCCTGTGGGGAGTCGGCGGGAGGGGTTGAGGCGAAAGTTGCTCCTGGCGACGGCGAGTGTCCTCCTGGACACGCCCCCTCCCCTGCTGCTCCACAGGGTCCTCGTCGTCACGGCTACTGGAGAAGAGAAAGTGGAGTGTCAGAGGGGGATGAGCTTAGATGGGGTGCTAGAATGAGCTTCTCCCTTTATCCATCCTTCCCTTTTTTCTCACCATAGTTTCTACCTCGGCTGAGAGGTCTTCTCCCTCTCCTCCTCCTCCTCCTCCTCCCTTTCCCTCCCTCCATCCTTCCCTCTTACCGTAGTTTCTCCTGCTCTCTCCTGGCCTGTGCTTTTAGCTGTTTCTCTCTCTCCTTCTCTCGGGCGACGCGACGGACCTGTTCGAAGCTGTCGCTAGAGGAGCGGACAGCGGAGGCGGGGGTGGACTGAGAACGCTGGGCCAAGAACCCATGTTCTTTAACTTCACATCCTGGGAGGGGAGGGAGAAAGTGTAGTGGGAGGGGGAAGAGTGCCACACAGACATTTCGTTAACACCCACTTTTTAAAGACATTTCACCTCCATTTTAATAACACTACCTTACAGGAGAAGTTCTTTTTTTTAAACAACTAAATCTATTTTATTTATGTAAGTTGAATTTCATAGTAAGGGTCCAAGACACTTTTTTTTTGTGATTTCACATGCTTTTGAGAAACTTACCCCAACCAGCAAATCATGTTTTTGGGAAACCCGAGCAAATCACATCCTCATTTTGTAGTTGTGTTTCGTTAAAGCCTATTTATTGTTGTTACAAGCCGTGTTTCATTAAAGCCTGTGTAAAGTTAATTTGTTTCAATGTACCGGTAGGCACCTGCGGCTTATAGACATGTGCGACTTATTTATGTTCAAAATAATACTTTTTTTAAAAATTCAGTGGGTTCGGCTTATATTCAGGTGCGCTTAATAGTCCGGGAAATTACGCCAGTTGTTCTGTATAGACGCATAAACACTCCCGTCTACAGACTTCCTTTGGACGACCGATATCTAATGAGGCTTTGGCTAGTTGTTCTGGACGACCGATATCTAATGAGGCTTTGGCTAGTTGTTCTGGACGACCGATATCTAATGAGGCTTTGGCTAGTTGTCCTGGACGACCGATATCTAATGAGGCTTTGGCTAGTTGTTCTGGACGACCGATATCTAATGAGGCTTTGGCTAGTTGTCCTGGACGACCGATATCTAATGAGGCTTTGGCTAGTTGTTCTGGACGACCGATATCTAATGAGGCTTTGGCTAGTTGTTCTGGACGACCGATATCTAATGAGGCTTTGGCTAGTTGTCCTGGACGACCGATATCTAATGAGGCTTTGGCTAGTTGTTCTGGACGACCGATATCTAATGAGGCTTTGGCTAGTTGTTCTGGACGACCGATATCTAATGAGGCTTTGGCTAGTTGTTCTGGACGACCGATATCTAATGAGGCTTTGGCTAGTTGTTCTGGACGACCGATATCTAATGAGGCTTTGGCTAGTTGTTCTGGACGACCGATATCTAATGAGGTTTTGTCTAGTTGTCCTGGACGACCGATATCTAATGAGGCTTTGGCTAGTTGTTCTGGACGACCGATATCTAATGAGGCTTTGGCTAGTTGTTCTGGACGACCGATATCTAATGAGGCTTTGGCTAGTTGTTCTGGACGACCGATATCTAATGAGGCTTTGGCTAGTTGTTCTGGACGACCGATATCTAATGAGGCTTTGGCTAGTTGTTCTGGACGACCGATATCTAATGAGGCTTTGGCTAGTTGTTCTGGACGACCGATATCTAATGAGGCTTTGGCTAGTTGTTCTGGACGACCGATATCTAATGAGGCTTTGGCTAGTTGTTCTGGACGACCGATATCTAATGAGGCTTTGGCTAGTTGTTCTGGACGACCGATATCTAATGAGGCTTTGGCTAGTTGTTCTGGACGACCGATATCTAATGAGGCTTTGGCCCCTGAAAAAGGGGAGAAATAATCCCGAGTGTGATACGGTATTGTTTCCTCACTGAGAACTTTTACTGTAATGAGGAAAAGACCGCGATTTCCCCGCGAACTTGGCTGGAGACCAGAGCAATCGATCTCAGGCTCATAGATTAAAGAGCATTTAGTAGATCACAGATTAACACTTTTCCCCTTCAATTTGGCACCACAAAATAAAGTAATCAATATAACGGTTTACACATTCCTTTTACAATTCTTACCTTTTGTACGCTTGATGGATTTTTTACTTTTTAACACAATTATATGAATGTTATCCATCTCTATCAACTAATACAGAATGCATGATATTTTTAACCTTAGATGTTTTAAGATCCTCACATACTATGAACTTACTAATACTTTTTAATGTATAACAGGCTATGAGTATTTCCTGTAACCTGTCACATATACAGGGGGTACCAGGTAGTAATGAGGCTATATACAGGGGGTACCAGGTAGTAATGAGGCTATATACAGGGGGTACCAGGTAGTAATAAGGCTATATACAGGGGGTACCAGGTAGTAATGAGGCTATATACAGGGGGTACCGGGTAGTAATGAGGCTATATACGGGGGGTACCGGTTAGTAATGAGGTTATATACAGGGGGTACCAGGTAGTAATGAGGCTATATACAGGGGGTACCAGGTAGTAATGAGGCTATATACAGGGGGTACCAGGTAGTAATGAGGCTATATACAGGGGGTACCGGGTAGTAATGAGGCTATATACAGGGGGTACCGGGTAGTAATGAGGTTATATACAGGGGGTACCAGGTAGTAATGAGACTATATACAGGGGGTACCGGGTAGTAATGAGGTTATATACAGGGGGTACCTCCTCTCCTCTCTGACTAATGACTGACTCCTGGAGGATCCTGGGAGCGTCCGCGGACAGGATGGCGTGCGTTGCCACGGCGATGATCGTCCCCGCCCCCCTCTCCCTCAGCATCTCCGCTGCCGCCACGAAACCCACCGCATCATCGATGATGTCATCCTGACACACACACACACACACACACACACACACACACACACACACACACACACACACACACAGAGACTGATAGATTATGGTAAAGGTCCTGAGGACAGGGTACTAACCTACCCAACCCTCTAACGGGGTACTAACCTACCCAACCCTCTAACGGGGTACTAACCTACCCAACCCTCTAACGGGGTACTAACCTACCCAACCCTCTAACGGGGTACTAACCTACCCAACCCTCTAACGGGGTACTAACCTACCCAACCCTCTAACGGGGTACTAACCTACCCAACCCTCTAACGGGGTACTAACCTACCCAACCCTCTAACGGGGTACTAACCTACCCAACCCTCTAACGGGGTACTAACCTACCCAACCCTCTAACGGGGTACTAACCTACCCAACCCTCTAACGGGGTACTAACCTACCCAACCCTCTAACGGGGTACTAACCTACCCAACCCTCTAACGGGGTACTAACCTATCCAACCCTCTAACGGGGTACTAACCTACCCAACCCTCTAACGGGGTACTAACCTACCCAACCCTCTAACGGGGTACTAACCTACCCAACCCTCTAACGGGGTACTAACCTACCCAACCCTCTAACGGGGTACTAACCTACCCAACCCTCTAACGGGGTACTAACCTACCCAACCCTCTAACGGGGTACTAACCTACCCAACCCTCTAACGGGGTACTAACCTACCCAACCCTCTAACGGGGTACTAACCTACCCAACCCTCTAACGGGGTACTAACCTACCCAACCCTCTAACGGGGTACTAACCTACCCAACCCTCTAACGGGGTACTAACCTACCCAACCCTCTAACGGGGTACTAACCTACCCAACCCTCTAACGGGGTACTAACCTACCCAACCCTCTAACGGGGTACTAACCTACCCAACCCTCTAACGGGGTACTAACCTACCCAACCCTCTAACGGGGTACTAACCTACCCAACCCTCTAACGGGGTACTAACCTACCCAACCCTCTAACGGGGTACTAACCTACCCAACCCTCTAACGGGGTACTAACCTACCCAACCCTCTAACGGGGTACTAACCTACCCAACCCTCTAACGGGGTACTAACCTACCCAACCCTCTAACGGGGTACTAACCTACCCAACCCTCTAACGGGGTACTAACCTACCCAACCCTCTAACGGGGTACTAACCTACCCAACCCTCTAACGGGGTACTAACCTACCCAACCCTCTAACGGGGTACTAACCTACCCAACCCTCTAACGGGGTACTAACCTACCCAACCCTCTAACGGGGTACTAACCTACCCAACCCTCTAACGGGGTACTAACCTACCCAACCCTCTAACGGGGTACTAACCTACCCAACCCTCTAACGGGGTACTAACCTACCCAACCCTCTAACGGGGTACTAACCTACCCAACCCTCTAACGGGGTACTAACCTACCCAACCCTCTAACGGGGTACTAACCTACCCAACCCTCTAACGGGGTACTAACCTACCCAACCCTCTAACGGGGTACTAACCTACCCAACCCTGCCTTTAGGGAACTGTGGTTGTGGGTAGTGTAGTCCTACCTCCTCCTGTATGTACTGCAGTAGGAGGGGGTTGTGGGTAGTGTAGTCCTACCTCCTCCTGTACATACTGCAGTAGGAGGGGGTTGTGGGTAGTGTAATCCTACCTCCTCCTGGATGTACTGCAGTAGGAGGGGGTTGTGGGTAGTGTAGTCCTACCTCCTCCTGTATGTACTGCAGTAGGAGGGGTTGTGGGTAGTGTAGTCCTACCTCCTCCTGTAGATACTGCAGTAGGAGGGGGTTGTGGGTAGTGTAGTCCTACCTCCTGTATGTACTGCAGTAGGAGGGGGTTGTGGGTAGTGTAGTCCTACCTCCTCCTGTACGTACTGCAGTAGGAGGGGGTTGTGGGTAGTGTAGTCCTACCTCCTCCTGTTTGTACTGCAGTAGGAGGGGGTTGTGGGTAGTGTAATCCTACCTCCTCCTGGATGTACTGCAGTAGGAGGGGGTTATGCAAATTAACTGAATCCCCCCCAAAAAAACATTTCCACTGCATTTCAGCCCTGCCACAAAAGGACCAGCATGTCAGTGATTCTCTCGTTAACAGGTGTGAGTGTTGACGAGGACAAGGCTGGAGATCACTCTGTCATGCTGATTGAGTTCGAATAACAGACTGGAAGCTTCGGGTGTACACCGTTAGTTTATACTGGATACACCTGGTGTACACCGTTAGTTTATACTGGATACACCTGGTGTACACCGTTAGTTTAGGCATCCTATCATTTGAAAATTAGTTGAAAGGCTAAGTGATTCTCCTCCTGAGAAGAAGCTGACAGCCTTCAAACAGAGCAAAAAAAGTGGTCCCAAACAATATGTCAAAATGAATTAAAAAAATTATACAGCTGTCTTTAATAAGATCAAACTGAACTAACTGCTATCTTGAAATGTTGAAAAAGTGTTTTTAAATAGCTCAGTCTATAAATATATAAATAAGTCTAAAAAATATCATACAAGGAGTTTTACCATGATTTCGTGTGCAAGGCCGGACAAACCAAGTCTCGGGCCCTGGGAATGAACATTTTAAAGGTCTGCCTCTTGGAGGGAAAAAAACTTGCTAATTTCCTGCATTCTACACATTTTGTCATGGGGCAGAGAAATGTTTCTTGTTGCAACTATAACGCTAATATCCTGCAGTTCTACACATGTTGTCATGGGGCAGAGAAATGTTTCTTGTTGCAACTATAACGCTAATATCCTGCAGTTCTACACATGTTGTCATGGGGCAGAGAAATGTTTCTTGTTGCAACTATAACGCTAATATCCTGCAGTTCTACACATGTTGTCATGAGGCAGAGAAATGTTTCTTGTTGCAACTATAACGCTAATATCCTGCAGTTCTACACATGTTGTCATGGGGCAGAGAAATGTTTCTTGTTGCAACTATAACGCTAATATCCTGCAGTTCTACACATGTTGTCATGGGGCAGAGAAATGTTTCTTGTTGCAACTATAACGCTAATATCCTGCAGTTCTACACATGTTGTCATGAGGCAGAGAGAAAACGACTGTGTAACGAAGACGCTGTGAGTTGAGAAGCAGGTGAAACGTTTAATAAAACAACAAACGAGACAACATAACAGTAGCGTCTTTGCATGTACACAGGATCAATACTGACTGGGGAAGGAACCTAAGGGAGGGCCAGATATAGGGGTGGTAATAAGTAAGGTAATGGAGTCCAGGTTTGCCTCATGACAACGTGCAGGTGCTCGTAATGATGGATCCCAGGACCGGCGGTTAGTATACCGGCGACGTCAAACACCGGAGGGGAGGAGCGAGAGCAGACGTGACAGACTGCCACCTCTCATTGAAGCCATGGAAGTTCACGGCCGACCGCACCACTGCAGGCATTGTTAGCAGAAAACAGGATCCCCCATAATAGTGAAATAAATAAATAGAAAGTCAATCATGGTACCAATAAATGCTTCTAATACACCAGATGTATGTCCTTGAACCGATTATGTTTAAATCTCATTTAAAAAGCATTTTTGAAACGGTCTGTTTGAGATACAAGTTTGAGGTGGCTTTTTTAAAGTATTTTTTCTCCAATTAATGCTTCGGCCACAAATACGAGTATAGTCAAAATTATTTGGGTATGAGTTAACAGAACATTAACTTTTAAAAGTTTGATTTTCACTGGACAATTACTTTAAATTACAGTGCATTTATGTAAAAAAAATATAGTATTGAAGATTTGAGATGGAAAATGTATAATAGGTGGAGTACTGTGGATACCAATAGGCTCATGTTGCCCAAGGTTTAATAACAAACATTGTAGATTAATAATATTACATTGTATTGTATTACACCCTCTAAACTTCCACGGATCCCTGGGGCAAAATGTGTTTTTTCAGTTGTTGGATCCCCCCGCTCCCTTTTGCCCTCAGAACAACCTCAATGCGTTGGAGCATGGACTCTACAAGGTGTCGAAAGCATTCCACAGGGATGCTGGCCCATGTTGACTCAAATGCTTCCCACAGTTGTGTCAAGTTGGCTGGATGTCCTTTTGTCTTGCCCATTTACCTTCTGAATGGCACACATACACAGTACATGTCTCAATTGTCTCAAGGCTTAAAAAGCCTTCTTTAACCTGTCTCCTCTCTTTCATCTACACGGATGGAAGTGGATTTAACAGGTGACATCAATAAGGGATCATATCTTTTTCCTGAATCCCCTGTTTTCAATACAGGTATAACGACACTGAGCTTTTTTTCGAAAATGTTTTATGAGGTTGGAGAACACATTTGGGAGGGATCTTGAAACTTTGCCGCAAGTGGATCTTTTAGCAAGACAATAACCCCAAGCACACATCAAAATCCACAAAGAAATGGTTAATTGACCACAAAATAAACATTTTGAATGGCCGTCTCAGGATTTGATCCCCATTGAAAACCTGTGGTTTGAATTGAAGAGGGCAGTCCATAAACGCAGACGAAGGATATCAAGGATCTGGAAATATTCTGTATGGAGGAGTGGTCTAAGATCCATCCCAATGTGTTCTCCAATCATCATTAAAAAAGTGTTTAAGGCTGTGTTGTTATCCTCGCAAGGGGAGGATGCTAGAGTATTAAAAACAGGGGTGCCAATCATTTTGATAATTTTGTATTACTTGTTTAACAAAATCTCTTGCTCTGAGCACTTGCATTAGTATAAAATAATATAATTTTCCCTTTTTTTGCAATCAAATACTGTAGAATTAGTAGTATTTGTATTATATATTTTATATAGTATTTTTTGCTCATCTTTCTCAAGGGTGCCAATAATTTGGGACTTGACTGTATGTAATCAAATAGTCCATATTTCAGAGGTACCTTTTGTATGAGGTAAGATGTTCCTTCTAAATCTTGTTATTGCGTAACATTTTTATGCTTGTCTTTGAAACGAATAGTCCAAGAGTACCCAATGTTTCAGAACCAGATTTTGGTTTCAGCTGACAACTACATACCTTTGCCTTTCAATCTCCTACACAATATCCCCTTGACTGGTGTGCATGAAGATATCAAGAGAGACAGACATCTAGCAAGAAAAAGTCAATTGGAGGGAACACTGACAGATCAGCGCAACAAGACCATGGATTTTTACACTGGCTGCAGTGAGCAGAAAGCAAGAAAACTCAATAAAAAAATGTGAATGTGGAAATGCCTAAAATAACATTGTGAATCCGACTGAGTGAAAACAATTCACAATTCTCCTACATTTACAGTCCTAGTTATCATTGCCCAAAACAAAGGGAATCATTTCAAACATCTCACACATTTTTGCTTATTGTGTCCATTGACTAGAATTCATATATATTTGGGTTAAAAGACCAATTCAGTGGAAAAACAAAATGGGGTAAAAATAGCCCAGCCCAGTTAATATTGACTGCAGCTGCAGCTCCTCAGGCAGCAGCACTCCCACTTCATCTTACGTTAGGGACACAGATCAAGGGTTCTCCAGGGACTGACAGTATTCTTCAAGCTAATTACATCCAGTTTATTTGGGGTGTCAGGTAGCCTAGTGCCTAGTGGTTAGCGCATTGGGCCAGTAACCGAAAGGTTGTTGGATCGAATCCCTGAGCTGACAACGTAAAAAATCTGTCATTCTGCCCTAAATAAGGCAGTTAACCCACTGTTCCCTGGTAGGCTGTCATTGTAAATAAGAATTTGTTCTTAACTGACTTGCCTAGTCAAAATAAAAGGTTAAATTGACAGCACCTTGTCTCTGCAAGCCAAGTAGGAAGGTTAGTTCACCTCACAAACCAGAGTCCATTTTTTGTTGTTGTTGATTAACATCGAGGATGAGTGCCATGGGAACTATCGGTATGGCCCAGCAGGACCAGCCTAAGTGACAGGCCTCACATGTTTAATATAATGCACACAAAATAATGGAGCCCTTAACCTTCACGGCACATTCAACGTTTTTTTTTTCTCTCCATGCAATCCTCGCACGCAGACGTATGCGTGTGTGCAACAGGCTGAATGAAGCTAATGAATCCAACATGGACAGAGAGGCTGCATTGTTTTGTTCATCATGAACCATGCCTATAGACCAATCACCATGACTAATTAGCTCAACTAAGAGCAGCAATTTACTCTACAGGCCATAATGGGAGGTGGAAGCTCAACTTGCAATATTTAATGCTCTTATATAATGACACATAACCAGTGGTGTAAAGTACTCAAGTAAAAATACTTTAAAGTACTACTTAAGTCATTTTCTGGGGGTATCTGTACTTTACTATTTATATTTGACAACTTTTACTTTTACTTTGCTACCTTCCTAAAGAAAATAATGTACTTTTTACTCCATACATTTTCCCTGACACCCAGAAGTACTTGTTATGTTTCGAATGCTTAGCAAGACAGGAAAAAGGTCAAATTCACACACTTATCAAGAGAACATCCCTGGTCATCCCTTCTAACTCTGGCAGACTCACTAATCACAAATGCGTTGTTTTTAAATGATGTTCGAGTGTTGGAGTGTGCCCCTGGCTATCTGTAAAAAAAAAAAAGGCAATAAAAAAATGGTGCTGTCTGGTTTGCTGGGAGTTAAAAAAATGAACCCCAAAAGGTTCTTTGAGGAACCATGATAAGGGGTTCTTCGAAGAACTTATAGGAGTTCCCACAAAATGTTCTTCAAATAACTTTTAGGGGTTCCCCCACAGTTCCAATTTGAAGAACCCCTAAAGGATACTCCAGGAACCTTTACTTTTTAGAGTGTATATTGATAAAAGTCACCTGGTCCGAGAGACATTTACATAGTTATACACAGCCCAATTTGGGATGATTATTTTAGGGTGAAATAGTGGCCACAACAGACAGACCTGAAATCGACCATAATTCGACGTCCTTGGACGTCATGTGCTGACTGGGTATGACCAAAGTTATTCTGTTTAGCTACACTTTGTAGTACATTTTTACACTATAATTAATGTTTCTGATGCCACATCGCCCGTTTTCAAAGGGAGTCGTTGGTTTTTAGGGGCAGTCGCTTTTTAGCTTTTTGTCTGAAAGTATTTTCTCAACTGCGATACCAACTCCACTCTATAAGGAATGTGAAATGATTTATACTTGTACTTTTAATACTTAAGTATATTTTAACAATTACATGGCGCTTTATTCCTGAATCCAGCTATCCGTAGATCTATAGGTGACTCCTCGCTTGCTCTGTTGATCTTTGTTGTGTTTGTTAACCATGTACAGTAGTCTCATCGTTCTACTCCCTGTCAATATACTGTGGTCTCAATCACACTCATCTAATGAACAGGCACCCCACCCAGAGCACGTCACTCCATCAACTGTCCTGCTGTCTGCAGCTAGGGAGAGCCAGCAGCACAGGACTTAGTGAACAAAGCAACACATATTGTGAGTGTGACTGTATCTGTGTGTACGGTATGAGAAGAGCGATACAGAGACACAGAACGTCATTGTTCTCTACACTCAATCATAAAAGTTCACTTTCCAAAGCACATCTTTGTTTTTTGTTTTTTACCTGGAAGCCATATCAAATATATCTCAGATTATAAGTAAATGCATAGTAACAGCTCATTACCACAATTAAACTAAACAACACAGCCTCTGTCGACACATCATCTGGCTTCAGACAGAAGCTGTTGAATATTTTTTTACCGCAAACATAACATACAGTCTGCAAGCGTATGAAATATACATAACTCGGCATCTAGTAGATATTCAGTTTTCCCGATTATAAACAGATAGAAATGCCATGCACCACAAGTGATTCATTTCAATAAAAAGGCTTACTTCAAGTCTAGCAAACCAAACACTATAATTTCAGTACAACATGCAGTTGAACACATGTACAGTATATAAACTATCAAGAGAATCTCACCTGCATTGTCACTGCACTTGTTAAAAGTCCACCTTTAGTGCCTGCAATATTGTGGAGAAGTATATGGTCCAATGGTCATTGATGCCCTTTTCGGAGTAAATCCGGCTGATAGGAGACAGGAAATGTATAGTCCTTGTATCACGCTGCCTCCACAGAATTCGTACACCTACAGTAGACAGAGAAGCACTGCGTCACTGTACTGTCTTTCTTGCATTCTTTATTTACTTCACTCTCTGTGTTTCAGCCTTCGCTATCTGTCTGTCTCTCTCTCACTCTCTCTCAACCTCTTTTGCTTTCTCTCTCTCTCTCTCTAGTAGTCTCTGAGTCTCTCTCACATGAGCACGCTTTCTCGCTCTTCCACAATTACAGCTGCAAGCTACAGTCCACACAGAGCAGCTTCTCTCTCCCAGTCTCTTTCCCCCACACTTTCCCTCCCCCTTCTGTCTCTCACCACTCCAAGCGACTTATATGCCCTATGTCTTGTGCGCTCTCTACACTCATAAAAAAGGTGCTATCTGTCCCCATAAGAGAACCATTTGACTAACCTTTTTTGGTTCCAAGTAGAACACTTTTGGTTCCTGATAGAAACTTTGAGGTTCCATGTAGAACCATTTCCACAGAGGGTTCTACATGGAACTAGTGCTGAGCGATAAGTGTTTTTTGAGCTCGATTCGGTTTTGGGTTCGATTATAAAAAAATAATTATGTTTTTTTATTTTGTTTACGATAATTTTTTTCAAAATTAAATGCATTATGAAATAATGACATTCAAAGGATTTTAGAGCTTTTTAATTGAAATTCTAAAGCCAACAACAGTGAACATTCACATTCAATTATTTCTGTCAGGTCCACATTGGGTTGACATCAATAGAAAAATAGGAAATTGCTATGAAATAATACAATATTTCAGTTGTGTATATTACTTAGTTTTATTTGATGGCTTTATTATTTTTAATTCCTTAAAGTCATCATCTCATCTCTGCTCAGGCAGTAGCAGCTAGCCAGACAAAGTTATCTCTGCGCACCCTGTACTGTACTGTCTTTAGTCATCCTATTCAGCTAGGCAAGCCTGCCTAAGTATGTTGCAGAGCTGTCTGACAAAATTATTTGACTAGCTCTTCAAAGTAGATAACCAACCTGGACTGGGGGGTAGATGTAACTTAGTAAACGAAATCTGGGACACTTCAATTATACTGAACAAAAATATAAATGCAATGTGCAACAATTTCAAAGATTTTACTGAGTTACAGTTCATATAAGGAAATCAGTCAATTTAAATAAATTCATTAGACCCTAATCTATGGATTTCACATGACAATATTGAATAAAATATTCAATATTTTATCAATATTGATAAAACAATATTGGCCTCATTATGGGCCTCAGAATCTCGTCACGGTATTTATGTGCATTCAAATTGCCATTTTTTTGTTGTCTGTATTTTATGCCTACCCATACCATAACCCCACCGCCACCATGGGGCACTATGTTCACACGTTGACATCAGCAAACCTCTCGCCCACACAACGCCATACACGTGGTCTGCGGTTGAGAGGCCGGTTGGTCGTACTGCCAAATTCTTTAAAGCAACGTTGGAGGTGGCTTCTGGTAGAGAAATTAACATTAAATTATCTGGCAACAGCTTTGGTGGACATTCTTGCAGTCAGCATGCCAATTGCACGGTCCCTCAAAACTTGAGACATCTGTGGCATTGTGTTGTGTGACAAAACTGCACATTTTAGAGTGGCCCTTTATTGTCCCCCAGCACAAGGTGCACCTGTGTAATGATCATGCTGTTTATTCAGCTTCTTGATATGCCACACCTGTCAGGTGGATGGATTATCTTAGCAAAAGAGAAATGCTCACTAACAAGGATGTAAACAAAATGTGAGAGAAATAAGCTTTTTGTGCGTATGGAACATTTCTGGGATATTTTATTTCAGCTCATGAAACATGGGACCAACACTTTACATGTTGAGTTTATATTTTTGTTCAATGTAGTATGATGTTACGAATTACAATTCGTATGATATGTTGCTAATTGCAATTTGTTATGAATTGCAAATAATGCAATATGTTATGAATTTGCAAAACTTCAAATTTGTTGTGGCTAACGTTAGCTAGGTGGCTAACACTAACCTTAACTAGGTGGCTAACGTTAGCTAAGCTAGAGGATAGGGTTAGGGGTTATTGTTAGGGTTAAGGTTAGGGTTGAGGTTAGGAGTTTGGTTAAAGGGATAAGGTTAGGGGATTTTTTAGCTAACATGCCAAGTAGTTGCAAAGTAGCTAAAAAGTAGTTGCTAATTAGCAAAAATGTTAAAGTTGTACATGATGACATTCAAATACACAACCTTTGGGTTGCTAGACCCAACCACCCCGACCAACCACCCAACTTTTGTTTTTGCCATAATTAACCTTCTGTCTTATGTAACCATACCAAACATAACACATCATACTAATTTGGAGGTCCCGGATTTACATTTACTATGTTACATCTAGTCTATGAGACCAGGCTGAGATAAGGCATACTTTCACAAACTGTCTCTATCCCTCTCTCATTGTTGTGTTGTGTACATCTCCTATGTGGTTTATGCGGTCTGTGTGTATCTAACCTAAAGTAGCAGGCGTAAAAGTTTCTCTCTGTCCGAGCTGGAAAGAACAGCCAGCTTGCAGAGGTGCAAAATGTACTCAATAGTCATAGTTGAGTAAAAGTAAAGATACCTTAATAGAAAATGACTCAAGTAGTAGTGGAAGTCACCCAGTAAAATACGACTTCAGTAATTAGATTTTTATTTTAATTTAACTAGGAAAGTCAGTTAAGAACAAATATTTATTATTTACAATGACGGCCTACCCTGGTCAAAACCGGACGACGCTGGGCCAATTGTGCGCCACCCTATGGGACTCTCAATCACGGCCGGATGTGATACAGCCTGGATTCAAACCAGGGACTGAAGTGACACCTCTTGCACTGAGATGCAGTGCCTTAGACCGCTGCGCCACTCAGGAATAAAAGTCTAAAAGTATTTGGATTTAAATATACTTAAAAAAAATGGAATTGCTAAAGTAAAAATAATTTCAAAATACTTATATTAAGCAAACCAGATGGCACAATGTTTTTGTGGATAGCAAGAAAGACATCTGCCTCACCTGCCCTGAATGACGGGTTGCCACTGGCTAGTACACATGATTCAATTATTTTGGATAAGATATTTGTATTTGTCAAAAGGGCAGTTGAGCATCGTGTCACCAGAATAAGACCCTCGATATTTATTGGAAAGGAGCACCAAGCTCATCACCGTGCACTTTCAACACTGTGAAATTCATCATAATATACTTAATCTGTTGCCTAAGAAACTGCATGGTTTCCTGAGTAGTAGTGGGAGGGCCACACTCAATATCATCGCGTGACAAGTTTACTTCGATATGATGGAAATGACATAAAGATTTGAGCATAAAGGCGTTTCCACCGCCATTTCTCGCATAATTAATTTTACAGACAAAAATATCCCACCATGTCGAACGAACAAATTAAAAACTGTTGATAAAAACGTGGTTAATGTAGTTAATTACGACATTTCTGCGCTGAACTAGGTTGAATATTTGGTTAATGAAAACTACAACTCCCTTCAGCCCAGTGTCCCACATAGTTCTTGACTTGATTTCTCTCGTGAATGATTTGATTTCTCTCTGGAGAAACGGCGCGTTGGGATCACAGAAATAACGAACTAAATGGAATTCAAGTCATTGAACCCACATCGGTCAATTAGTTGTTGAATAACCGGAGAAAAAAATACGAAATTTCGGTTAATCGCTCAGCACTTGCCCTCTCTCCAGTGCTTAATTTTAGCCGGATCCTACTGGAACAGGATCTGGCACCTCTCCGTCTTGGAACAGTTTCGTTTTGTCCGGATCCGGTACCTCTTCTGGCATGAAAAATAATTGTCACTTTTTGCAATGTAAAGATTCTAATAAACGTGATCAAAGTTCTTTGGAGTTGCCTCTTCTTTAATCCCCCCCCCATCTCTCACTACAATGAGATTCACTTTCTATTATCTCTCTCTCCCGCTATCTACTCCGATAGACATGAGCCTGCAACTCTCATCTCTCCAGCATTGCAATTCATAATGTCCTTATAGAGCCGCGCAAAGGGTTGAAATACATTTGACAAAGTTATGGTTACTGCTGTCTGTTGAGAAATAAATTAAATAGGCCTAGGCTATTGATGGATTCAATGTCGTTTTCATTGATCTCAGATTCTCAGTTTGTCCGTGTCTAAATTGCCTGTCATTTCGATCATTTTGTGCTTTCAAGACAACTTGGAACTCGAAAACAAATAAGCCGAATCATGATGTCAGTGATCGTCAGGTCGGAAAGTCGGAGATCTAGAAGAGGCCAGAGTTCCCCATGTGGAATTTCAAATTGGATGACCATCCAAAACAAATTTTTCCAGTCTGAGCTCGTTATTTCCCCAATTTCGCAGTTGTCTTGAACGCACTGAAGTCTGAAGTCGTAGATTGCCCAGCTCCGAGTTCCCAGTTGTTTTGAACGCAGCATTAAAAAAGATCGTGCCAAAATCTCCAATCGTAAAATGACGTAGAATTGCATTAAATGCGTTTATAAAAAGGCCAAACATTTTCTGGACACTAGGCCACAAACCTTTTTTCCCCATGTGGGCAACTTCTGTAAATGCCTCTACTTACTGCTCTATGCCACTACGCAAATGTGATGATATGCATGCAATGCAGGTCACCCCCCTCTCGTGCTCACTTGTTCCGGCAACTCCTGATTTACAAATTAGGCACTGTCTAGCTCTTTTTTTCTCCCTCAGTCAGTCTTTTTCCAGTAACTCCACAGTCAACAACTCCACAGTCAACAACGTCTAGCCTAGGGGTGTCAAATTCGATTCACAAGTGTCTGCGGGTTTTTGGTTTTTCCTTTCAATAAAGACCTAGACAACCAGGTGAGGGGAGTTCCTAACTAATTAGTGACCTTAATTAATCTATCAAGTACAAGGGTGGAGGGATAACCTGCAGACTCTTGGCCCTCTGTGGAATGAGTTTGACACGTGACTAACCCTTACCTAGCTCTCTCTCTCTCTCTCTGTGGCTTGTATTCTTTCCCCTGGCTTCCTTGTTTGGGCACTCTCTCCCTCCCCTACTCGCTCTCTCCTCTTCCCCCTTTCTCTCCTTTCTCCCCCTCTCTACTCTGTTCCTCTCTCATTCTTCCACCCCTGGCAGTGCACTCTTAATCCCCCCCGCCAGAGTCCATGCCCTTGTAGAGCAGAGAGCATACGCTGGCGACCGTCAGCCCAGCTCCAGTTGATGAGGTAGCAGCATATCGCTTAGGGGCCCTGGCATGGGTCACATCCTGCCACGGCCCTGCCGCAGCCTTCAGGGAGGCACCATCCTAGTCAACTCCCCCCTCCACTATCACTGCACTTCATGTGTAAGCACTGAGCATTCATGGCTGCTTCACCCAATCATAATAACTTATCACAATAAAATAACAACAGCTTGCAGTCAACGGTAGATCCACCTAGCCAGGTAAACACTTCTTTAATCACTAGATTGTAATACTGGGGTGGTGAACTATTAATGACTTACCACATAATTGTTAACAATATATAAATGAACGTCATATAAATGCACACACTCAATCTCATAGCAATATAACAAGGTCATTCTTCTTTCCGATTTGGATAATCTGGCAACGTCAAAGCATTCCCCCTAGCATGTCCATGTTTGTCTTGTCTTATAATGCATTTGTGTGGTATGGAGCCCACATACCTTCAAATCCAGAAGGCTAAATTAAAATGGCGTGCTGACTGTTAATGGAGTGGGACAAACATATGACTTCACTGTCTGTTGTGGCTTCAAGCTCATGTAATGAATAATACAACAGTCTCCACCTGTATCAGTGCAGTCAATGGGCCTGACAGTTGCTATTTATATGTATATTTTCAGCACAGTGTCTTCCCTCCACGATCACACTCAGTCAACTTGTCCTTGAATTACACAGACAAGATAGCAAAACAATACCCAGAGAAAAGACTGTTTATTATCCTCTTTTAAAAGCTAATCAGCATGTAGTGACATAGCCTGATGCAAAATAGAAATTCCAGGAGAAAAACTCTCCATGTAACTAAATTATGCTCTGAATGAAAGTAAGCTCACCCATGCGGTTAATTTGACTAATTTTCTGAAATGACTTTTGTTTCTCATGAGGCGATGTAGCTAGCTAATGAGTTTGTCGGTCCACTCCAGCTGAATAATATGTATAGAGATCCTATTAAATAACTATTCTAGTATTCTAATTCATAATTCTATGGTCATATGACCCACAATGAGAGACAACTGGGGAATGCAGCTGATCGGTAGATTACTACGCTGACATCACAATGTCAGACCTGGGAAGCACTGCTCCCATTGCCTTCCCATGCCCTCCGCCCATTTTCTCGGTCAGTCACAGCACCCCACCCACCCTTTTCCCCACCCCCTCCCACTTAATGACCCCATACCTCATTATGATCTGCAAAGTCCCTTGGTGTCCTCTCACCATATTTATTTTTAATTGAACCTTTATTTAACTAGGTAAGTCAGTTGAGAGCAAATTCTTATTTACAATGACGGCCTACCAAAAGGCAAAAGGCCTCCTGCAGAGACGTGGGCCTGGGATTAAAAATAAAAAATAAAAACAATATAAATATAGGACAAAACACACATCAAAACAAGAGAGACAACACAACATATGGTCCCCCACAGCACACCCTATCTCTTTAAAGGTACGGCACTCTGGTAAGAATGTACTGTATTTTCAACCACATGGCTGTCAGGTAGAGTCATAGCATCTGTACTGAGAGTGGTGTTATTGATATTTTTGCTACGAGTGCTTTACTATGGAGATTCTCCTCTTGTCATTTGTGAATTATTCCATCCTGTCTCAGAAGCACTCTGATGTAGCCAATGGTAATGTGCAGTTTGAACCATAACAACGTTTTAGTAAAGGGATGAGGGATGGCACTGGAGAAATGAAACCACTTTCAAAATTATAGACAGAGTTATGAATGCAAGGACTGACCTTCCACGGTATCAAAGTTATAGTTTTAACCATGTTTTGAGGCTATACAGTGTTTGTTTACATTCACATTGTTTACAAACAATGGAGTTAAACTAGATTATATTTTGCATTCTGATGGGGTACAACAGTTAAACTAAGGTCATAAATAGATGTATTGAAAAGTTGTTGACAAGCAGCCAGCAGCCAGTCCTCCAGACTGCTGCCTGAGCACCTTTGTCTGCTCACACAAGCTGTGCTCTGCTTTGATACCAACACAGAAATATATAGAAAGTCACTGATTTAATATTTCATATTTGTAACGAACATCTAACAACAGATGTCTGTTTGTATGTGGTCTGACAGAGGTTTGAGGACAGTGAAGGTCAAATGCGTAAGCATCATAAATGATTGCACTCTGAAGCAACAAATCTATAAATTAAACTGTTGACAGGATTATATCTTTGCCCCTTGGTGGAGTCAATCAAACTAAAAGACGTCAAGAAAAGTCAAGAAAGTCCACAGCCCACTTGCCTGACTCCTGCTATTCAGAAGAGTACAATTTTTTATTAAGGGTCTGGAAAAATACACAACACTATTTACATAGATAGAGAGGCTCCTCAATGGGAGCAGCACTTGTGAATACAATGAATTCAACTGAAATACAATGAACTCTTATGACTCAGAGCAATGGATTTGAAATATTCTTTCAAAATAAAATATCAAAGAAATGAATGACGTCCAGAGTTACAAAATTCCTGTAGTTGTCATTCAAGACTATGTGATAACTTGTTGATCTCAGGAGGTTTTGAATGTTATATGATCACATATGACTCAGGCATTTGAGTCACCTGGTTCAAAGGGACAGTTCACCATCCTCTGATTGGCAATCAGTGTGTGGTGTAAACCTTTGTTGATTCCGTATTGAATAGCAGTGATTGAATCAACGTGAATAGCTTGAAACATTCATGACTAAGACCTTTGTATAGACAGACATAGCTATCCTGATTTGTGCTGCAGCGAAAATAGAGAGGATGCATAGTACAGTAATGCATAGTACAGCAACGTGAAAGTGCAACCATACAGCTGAAGAGTAAAGGCTGGTAACAGTGCACCAACTCGTCTCTTTCTCCTGCTTTAAAAACCTTTTACTGCAGAGGACTACATCAGTGTCACACAGAGTGTTTCTTGGTAGTCAAACAAATCTACTTTGAAACAAAAGTACTCCACTCGTAGGAGTGGTTTGTTCATAACCATCCTCCTTTTTGAGGCCACTAGGTCATTTGACTGCAGGAAAGGGCTACAGCTGGAATCCTTAATTGGTGAAACTGCCACATCCGTTTGGGATTACAACAACAAAGAAGTTACTGCAAACAACCAACACTGTTTTTCCCTCTGACATTATTGCATGCGTGATAGAACAGCACAATATGTACTGCAATTTTCTGACGTCGCTGCCGGAGTCTCCTCTCCTCTGTTTCAACAACAAAACAAAAACAATAACAAAAAAGACACACACACACACACACACACACACACACACACACACACACTACACACACACACACACACACACACACACACACACACACACACACAGACACACACAGACACACACACACACACACACACACACACACACACACACACACACACACACACACACACACACACACAGATTTGGTCCTCAGATACTCAAGAAGTTCTAAAGCTGCACCAATGAGAGCATCTTGACTGGCTGCTTCGCCGTCTGGTATGGCAACTGCACCGCCCTTGACCACAAGGCTCTACAGAGGGTGGTGCGGACAGCCTAGTACTTCTCTGGGGCCGAACTCCATGCCATCCTGGACGTTTATACCAGGCGGTGTCTAAGGAAGGCCCAGGAAATTGCCAAAGACTTCAGCCACCTAAGCACATGGACTGTTCTCTGTGCTACCGGAGCAACGGGTCTCAGACCAACAGGCTCCAAGATAGCTTCTATCTTGAAAGCAATTAGACTGCTGAATAGCTTCTCAGACTATCTGTACTGACTCTACCTGCACTGGCTATATACACATACACATGTCTCGATCCACACACACATAACACACTCACGCATACTGATGTCACACACACACACACACACGCCACCACAGACTCACACCCAGCATATACACTGCTGCTACTTTTCACTCTTATTATTATATTTATATATATACTGCTCAAAAAAATAAAGGGAACACTTAAACAACACATCCTAGATCTGAATGAAAGAAATAATCTTATTAAATACTTTTTTCTTTACATAGTTGAATGTGCTGACAACAAAATCACACAAAAATAATCAATGGAAATCCAATTTATCAACCCATGGAGGTCTGGATTTGGGGTCACACTCAAAATTAAAGTGGAAAACCACACTACAGGCTGATCCAACTTTGATGTAATGTCCTTAAAACAAGTCAAAATGAGGCTCAGTAGTGTGTGTGGCCTCCACGTGCCTGTATGACCTCCCTACAACGCCTGGGCATGCTCCTGATGAGGTGGCGGATGGTCTCCTGAGGGATCTCCTCCCAGACCTGGACTAAAGCATCCGCCAACTCCTGGACAGTCTGTGGTGCAACGTGGCGTTGGTGGATGGAGCGAGACATGATGTCCCAGATGTGCTCAATTGGATTCAGGTCTGGGGAACGAGCGGGCCAGTCCATAGCATCAATGCCTTCCTCTTGCAGGAACTGCTGACACACTCCAGCCACATGAGGTCTAGCATTGTCTTGCATTAGGAGGAACCCAGGGCCAACCGCACCAGCATATGGTCTCACAAGGGGTCTGAGGATCTCATCTCGGTACCTAATGGCAGTCAGGCTACCTCTCAATTTAGAACACACATTTAGAACCCTCGTTTAGAACGCTCATTTAGAACGCTCAATTAGAACCCTCATTTAGAACCCTCGTTTAGAACCCTCGTTTAGAACGCTCTTTTAGAACCCTCATTTAGAACGCTCGATTAGAACGCTCATTTACAACAACAATCAGCGTTTGAGCTGGACACACTTTTTTCAGAAACTATTTACACAAAACACACACACAGTCCTTACAAAGTTTATCTCCAGAATGTGAGCAGTTTATTTTTGGATGCAAATGGTTCAGATATTCACAGAAGTATATATATTTAATCACTGAACAGTAGCAGACCTAACTTCATCTGTTCCTGACTCTGGATAGTGGATTAAAAAGACCACCTGTTGTTACATCAACACCAGACATCATGATTCATGGAAATGGACATTGTATTTTATCAAATATGAAAACCTTAAATCTCTTCAAATTCAAATCAGTCAGAAAATAAGGATTGTACATAAAACAGAGCAGAATAAATCATCACATCTGGGGACCATCACCACCAGCATGACTAGTATCTATGTGGACCCTACTACAGTTTAACCAGCTCAGCTATAGACTACACCAGCATGACTAGTAACTATGTGGATCCTACTACAGTTTAACCAGCTCAGCTATAGACTACACCAGCATGACTAGTATCTATGTGGACCCTACTACAGTTTAACCAGCTCAGATATAGACTACACCAGCATGACTAGTATCTATGTGGACCCTACTACAGTTTAACCAGCTCAGCTATAGACTACACCAGCATGACTAGTATCTATGTGGACCCTACTACAGTTTAACCAGCTCAGCTATAGACTACACCAGCATGACTAGTATCTATGTGGACCCTACTACAGTTTAACCAGCTCAGCTATAGACTACACCAGCATGACTAGTAACTATGTGGATCCTACTACAGTTTAACCAGCTCAGCTATAGACTACACCAGCATGACTAGTATCTATGTGGACCCTACTACAGTTTAACCAGCTCAGATATAGACTACACCAGCATGACTAGTATCTATGTGGACCCTACTACAGTTTAACCAGCTCAGCTATAGACTACACCAGCATGACTAGTATCTATGTGGACCCTACTACAGTTTAACCAGCTCAGCTATAGACTACACCAGCATGACTAGTATCTATGTGGACCCTACTACAGTTTAACCAGCTCAGCTATAGACTACACCAGCATGACTAGTATCTATGTGGACCCTACTACAGTTTAACCAGCTCAGCAGTACCAGAGAGCATAAACCCAGGATAGAGGGGCTGAGTGAATGTGGTCTGGACTCTGTGGAGGAGGGTCATTGTGTCAGAGGACCCTGTAGAAGGACAGAGTACCTGCCTTGTGATCCAGGTACACTCCAACTCTGGAGGACTGAGGGCCTGATACATTAGTCACAACATTATTGTGTCTGAAACAATAACCATCACTATAGCACTGTAAACTCCAGGACTTGTTATTGACTCCAAATCCACCATCTGACCCTGTTCTGCTGATGTCTTTATATGAGACTGCTGTATCAACCCTGTCCCCCACTCCACTCCACCTCCCAGTAACAGCGTCCAGACAGACCCTCTCTACACAGAACCTGGTACCGTAGTCGGTGAATCTGTCTGGATGGTCAGGATATGGTTCGACTGTGGCCAGAACAGGTCACCTTTCTGTTCCCTTCAGACAGAGAGAGGTGTGTGTGGGTGTGCTGTGTTTGGGTCCAGTGTGAGCTGACAGGAATCTGGGAGAAGAGCAGAGCAGAGACCAATGAGGGGAGTCAGAACAATAAGTTAAGTCAGATACTGTATCTACCCTGTCTTTGATTAGAGCACAGCAGAGATCAAATCAGAGAAATATGAGGAGTCAGATAGATACCCAGTCTTTGATTAGGATCTACTATTGCTATATATTTCTAGAGGGATTGTTAGGAGTGGCAGTAAAAAGAGACAGTTAGTTACTTCACAATAAAGAGACTCACATTGTAACAACTGTTCTCTGGTCTTGGGCTCTGGAGGCAGAACAACCTCCACTATATTCACTACAGACACACAAACACATTAACCAGCTCAGCTGGCAGAGAGAGGGAATGTTATCATCATACCATATTCCACATGTATATGACTAGTAGGGAACTTTCAATGGTCTAAAGTTGATGTTCTGATTGTTTTCAACACACCTGTAGTGGAGATCTTGGTCCATTCTCCTTTAAGGAAGTCTTCTAGTTTCTCTCTCAGTTCAGACACAGTCTTACTCACATCTCCAAAGTACTGAAGAGGACGGCCAACGATGCTGGGTAAGTCTGAAGATACACTGATACTGGAGAGAGACTGATAACTCTGGAGACAGAGAGAGACAGAGAGAGGGACGAGACAGAGAGAGAGAGACAGGGAGAGAGAGACAGAGACACAGAGGGACAGAGAGGGAGACAGAGAAGGACAGAGAGAGCGACGGAGAGAGAGGGACAGAGAGAGAGAAAGAGAGAGGGGGACAGAGAGAGACAGAGAGAGGGACAGAGAGAGACAGAGAGAGAGAGAGAGGGACAGAGAGAGACAGAGAGAGAGAGGGACAGAGAGAGACAGAGAGAGACAGAGAGAGAGAGACAGAGACAGAGAGAGACAGAGAGACAGAGAGAGACAGAGACAGGGGGAGAGAGAGAGGGAGAGAGGGACAGAGAGAGAGAGGGACACCGAGACCCAGAGAGAGGGGGACACGGACAGAGACACAGAGAGAGGGGCACCGAGAGAGACAGAGAGAGAGAGGGACACAGAGAGAGACAGAGAGACAGACAGAGGGACACAGAGAGAGGGACACAGAGAGAGGGACACAGAGAGAGGGACACAGAGAGAGGGACACAGAGGGACAGAGAGACACAGAGAGAGGGGGGACACAGACAGAGGGACAGGGGGACACAGACAGAGGGACAGAGAGGACACAGACAGAGAGAGAGGGACACAGAGAGACAGAGGGACACAGACAGACAGAGGGACACAGAGAGGGACAAAGAGAGAGGGACAGAGGGACACAGAGAGAGGGACAGAGGGACACAGAGAGAGGGAGCGAGAGAGAGAGAGAGGAGGGACAGAGAGAAAGAGAGAGAGAGGAGGGACAGAGAGAGAGAGAGAGAGGGGGACAGAGAGAGCGAGGGAGAGAGGGACAGAGAGAGAGAGGGAGAGAGGGACAGAGAGCGAGAGAGAGAGAGGGACAGAGAGAGAGGGACAGAGAGAGCAAGAGAGGGACAGAGAGAGAAAGAGAGAGGGACAGAGAGAGAGAGAGGGACAGAGAGCGAGAGAGGGACAGAGAGAGAGAGAGGGACAGAGAGAGAGAGAGAGGGACAGAGAGAGAGAGAGAGGGACAGCGAGAGAGAGAGAGGGACAGCGAGAGAGAGAGAGGGACAGAGAGAGAGAGAGAGACGAGAGAGAGAGAGGGACAGAGAGAGAGAGAGGGACAGAGAGAGAGAGAGAGGGACAGAGAGAGAGAGAGGGACAGAGAGAGAGAGGGACAGAGAGAGAGAGAGAGGGACAGAGAGAGAGAGAGAGGGACAGAGAGAGAGAGAGAGGGACGAGAGAGAGAGGGACAGAGAGAGAGGGAGGGACGAGAGAGAGAGAGAGAGGGACAGAGAGAGAGAGAGAGGGACAGAGAGAGAGGGACAGAGAGGTAGAGAGAGACAGACAGAGAGAGGGATAGAGAGAGGGGAACAGACAGGACAACATAATGATTGAGATGAATAGTTTCACATGAAGTTCATTTCATATCACATGTAACAAGACAGTTTAGTTACCTGGAGGAAATGGATGTGATCCTCTGTGTGTGAGAGCTGCTCCAGCTCAGTGCTTCTCTTCCTCAGCTCAGCTATCTCCTGCTTCAGTTGCTCCAGGACTCCTTCAGCTTCA
>NW_027675361.1:0-40000 GCF_965601325.2 Salmo salar
ACAACACAGACACACACACCGACAACACACACACACACACACACCGACAACACACACACACACACACACACACTGACAACACACACACACACATACACACCGACAACACACACACACACACACCGACAACACACACACACTGACAACACACACACACACAACACACACACACACACCGACAACACACACACACACACACAACGACAACACACACACACAAACACAACGACAACACACACACACACCGACAACACACACACACACACACACCGACAACACACACACACACCGACAACACACACACACACACACACACACACACACACACACACCGACAACACACACACACACACACACACCGACAACACACACACAAACAAACACCAGCAACACACACACACACACCGACAACACACACACACACACCGACAACACACACACAAACACCGACAACACACACACACACACACCGACAACACACACACAAACAAACACCAGCAACACACACACACACACCGACAACACACACACACACACACCGACAACACACACACACACACCGACAACACACACACACAAACACACTGACAACACACACACACACACACCGACAACACACACAAACACAAACACACACACCGACAACACACACACACACACACACACACACACTGACAACACACACACACACACACCGACAACACACACACACACACACCGACAACACACACACACCGACAACACACACACACACACACACCGACAACACACACACACACCGACAACACACACACACACAACACACACACACACCGACAACACACACACACACACACACACCGACAACACACACACACACACACCGACAAAACACACACACCGACAACACAGACACACACACACACCGACAACACACACACACACACCGACAACACACACACACACACTGACAACACACACACACACCGACAACACACACACACACACACCGACAACACACACACACACACACACCGACAACACACACACTCACACACACACACACCGACAACACACACACACACACACACACACACTGACAACACACACACACACACACACCGACAACACACACACACACACACCAACAACACACACACACACAACACACACACACACACCGACAACACACACACACACACAACGACAACACACACACACAAACACACCGACATCACACACACACACACCGACAACACACACACACACACCGACAACACACACACACACACCGACACACACACACACACACACACACAACACACACACACCGACAACACACACACACCGACAACACACACACACACACACACACACACACCGACAACACACACACACACACACACCGACAACACACACACACACACACACACACACACCGACTACACACACACACACCGACAACACACACACACACACCGACAACACACACACACACACCGACAACACACACACACACACACCGACAACACACACACACACACACACACACTGACAACACACACACACACACACACACACCGACAACACACACACACCGACAACACACACACACTGACAACACACACACACACAACACACACACACACACCGACAACACACACACACACACAACGACAACACACACACACACACACCGACAACACACACACACACACCGACAACACACACACACACACACACCGACAACACACACACACACACACACACCCCGACAACACACACACACCGACAACAGACACACACACAGACAACACACACACACACACACACCGACAACACACACACACACACCGACAACACACAAACACACACACACCGACAACACACACACACACACACTGACAACACACACACACACACACCGACAACACACACACACACACAGACCGACAACACACACACACACACCGACAACACACACACACACACCGACAACACACACACACACACACACACACACACACCGACAACAAACACACACACACACCGACAACACACACACACACACCGACAACACACACACACACACACACCGACAACACACACACACACACACCACACACACCGACAACACACACACACACACACCGACAACACACACACACACACCGACAACACACACACACACACACACCGACAACACACACAAACACAAACACACACACCGACAACACACACACACACACACACACACACACACACTGACAACACACACACACACACACCGACAACACACACACACACACACCGACAACACACACACACCGACAACACACACACACACACACACCGACAACACACACACACACCGACAACACACACACACACAACACACACACACACCGACAACACACACACACACACACACACCGACAACACACACACACACACACCGACAACACACACACACCGACAACACAGACACACACACACACCGACAACACACACACACACACCGACAACACACACACACACACTGACAACACACACACACACCGACAACACACACACACACACACCGACAACACACACACACACACCGACAACACACACACTCACACACACACACACCGACAACACACACACACACACACACACACACTGACAACACACACACACACACACACCGACAACACACACACACACACACCGACAACACACACACACACAACACACACACACACACCGACAACACACACACACACACAACGACAACACACACACACAAACACACCGACAACACACACACACACACACGACAACACACACACACACACCGACAACACACACACACACACCGTCAACACACACACACACACACACAACACACACACACCGACAACACACACACACCGACAACACACACACACACACACACACACACACCGACAACACACACACACACACACACCGACAACACACACACACACACACACACACACACCGACTACACACACACACACCGACAACACACACACACACACCGACAACACACACACACACACCGACAACACACACACACACACACCGACAACACACACACACACACACACACACTGACAACACACACACACACACACACACACCGACAACACACACACACCGACAACACACACACACTGACAACACACACACACACAACACACACACACACACCGACAACACACACACACACACAACGACAACACACACACACACACACCGACAACACACACACACACACCGACAACACACACACACACACACACACCGACAACACACACACACACACACACACCCCGACAACACACACACACCGACAACAGACACACACACAGACAACACACACACACACACACACCGACAACAAACACACACACACCGACAACACATAAACACACACACACCGACAACACACACACACACACACTGACAACACACACACACACACACCGACAACACACACACACACACAGACCGACAACACACACACACACACCGACAACACACACACACACACCGACAACACACACACACACACACACACACCGACAACAAACACACACACACACCGACAACACACACACACACACCGACAACACACACACACACACACACCGACAACACACACACACACACACACACCGACAACACACACATACACACACTGACAACACACACACACACACACACACCGACAACACACACACACACTGACAACACACACACACACACACAGACAACACACACACACACACCGACAACACAGACACACACACCGACAACACACACACACACACACACCGACAACACACACACACACACACACACACACTGACAACACACACACACACACACACACCGACAACACACACACACACACACCGACAACACACACACACTGACAACACACACACACAACACACACACACACACCGACAACACACACACACACAAAACGACAACACACACACACAAACACAACGACAACACACACACACACACCGACAACACACACACACACACACACCGACAACACACACACACACCGACAACACACACACACACACACACACACACACACCGACAACACACACACACACACACACACCGACAACACACACACAAACAAACACCAGCAACACACACACACACACCGACAACACACACACACACACCGACAACACACACACACACACCGACAACACACACACACCGACAACACACACACACACAAACCGACAACACACACACACACACACACACACACACACACACACCGACAACACACACACACACACACCGACAACACACACACAAACAAACACCAGCAACACACACACACACACCGACAACACACACACACACACACCGACAACACACACACACACACCGACAACACACACACACAAACACACTGACAACACACACACACACACACCGACAACACACACACACACAAACACACACACCGACAACACACACACACACACACACACACACACACACTGACAACACACACACACACACACCGACAACACACACACACACACACCGACAACACACACACACCGACAACACACACACACACACACACCGACAACACACACACACACACACCGACAACACACACACACACAACACACACACACACCGACAACACACACACACACACACACCGACAACACACACACACACACACCGACAAAACACACACACCGACAACACAGACACACACACACACCGACAACACACACACACACACCGACAACACACACACACACACTGACAACACACACACACACACACCGACAACACACACACACACACACCGACAACACACACACACACACACACCGACAACACACACACTCACACACACACACACCGACAACACACACACACACACACACACACTGACAACACACACACACACACACACCGACAACACACACACACACACACCGACAACACACACACACACAACACACACACACACACCGACAACACACACACACACACAACGACAACACACACACACAAACACACCGACATCACACACACACACACCGACAACACACACAACGACAACACACACACACACACCGACAACACACACACACCGACAACACACACACACACAAACCGACAACACACACACACACACACACACACACACACACACACCGACAACACACACACACACACACCGACAACACACACACAAACAAACACCAGCAACACACACACACACACCGACAACACACACACACACACACCGACAACACACACACACACACCGACAACACACACACACAAACACACTGACAACACACACACACACACACCGACAACACACACACACACAAACACACACACCGACAACACACACACACACACACACACACACACACACTGACAACACACACACACACACACCGACAACACACACACACACACACCGACAACACACACACACCGACAACACACACACACACACACACCGACAACACACACACACACACACCGACAACACACACACACACAACACACACACACACCGACAACACACACACACACACACACCGACAACACACACACACACACACCGACAAAACACACACACCGACAACACAGACACACACACACACCGACAACACACACACACACACCGACAACACACACACACACACTGACAACACACACACACACACACCGACAACACACACACACACACACCGACAACACACACACACACACACACCGACAACACACACACTCACACACACACACACCGACAACACACACACACACACACACACACACTGACAACACACACACACACACACACCGACAACACACACACACACACACCGACAACACACACACACACAACACACACACACACACCGACAACACACACACACACACAACGACAACACACACACACAAACACACCGACATCACACACACACACACCGACAACACACACACACACACCGACAACACACACACACACACCGACAACACACACACACACACACACAACACACACACACCGACAACACACACACACCGACAACACACACACACACACACACACACCGACAACACACACACACACACACACCGACAACACACACACACACACACACACACACACCGACTACACACACACACACCGACAACACACACACACACACCGACAACACACACACACACACCGACAACACACACACACACACACCGACAACACACACACACACACACACACACTGACAACACACACACACACACACCGACAACACACACACACCGACAACACACACACACTGACAACACACACACACACAACACACACACACACACCGACAACACACACACACACACAACGACAACACACACACACAAACACAACGACAACACACACACACACACCGACAACACACACACACACACCGACAACACACACACACACCGACAACACACACACACACACACACACACACACACCGACAACACACACACACACACCGACAACACACACACACACACCAGCAACACACACACACACACACCGACAACACACACACACACACACCGACAACACACACACACACAACGACAACACACACACACCGACAACACACACACACACACACACCGACAACACACACACACACACACCGACAACACACACACACACAACACACACACACACCGACAACACACACACACACAAAACGACAACACACACACACAAACACAACGACAACACACACACACACACCGACAACACACACACACACACACACCGACAACACACACACACACCGACAACACACACACACACACACACACACACACACCGACAACACACACACACACACACACACCGACAACACACACACAAACAAACACCAGCAACACACACACACACACCGACAACACACACACACACACCGACAACACACACACACACACCGACAACACACACACACCGACAACACACACACACACAAACCGACAACACACACACACACACACACACACACACACACACACCGACAACACACACACACACACACCGACAACACACACACAAACAAACACCAGCAACACACACACACACACCGACAACACACACACACACACACCGACAACACACACACACACACCGACAACACACACACACAAACACACTGACAACACACACACACACACACCGACAACACACACACACACAAACACACACACCGACAACACACACACACACACACACACACACACACACTGACAACACACACACACACACACCGACAACACACACACACACACACCGACAACACACACACACCGACAACACACACACACACACACACCGACAACACACACACACACACACCGACAACACACACACACACAACACACACACACACCGACAACACACACACACACACACACCGACAACACACACACACACACACCGACAAAACACACACACCGACAACACAGACACACACACACACCGACAACACACACACACACACCGACAACACACACACACACACTGACAACACACACACACACACACCGACAACACACACACACACACACCGACAACACACACACACACACACACCGACAACACACACACTCACACACACACACACCGACAACACACACACACACACACACACACTGACAACACACACACACACACACACCGACAACACACACACACACACACCGACAACACACACACACACAACACACACACACACACCGACAACACACACACACACACAACGACAACACACACACACAAACACACCGACATCACACACACACACACCGACAACACACACACCGACAACACACACACACACACCGACAACACACACACACCGACAACACACACACACACAAACCGACAACACACACACACACACACACACACACACACACACACCGACAACACACACACACACACACCGACAACACACACACAAACAAACACCAGCAACACACACACACACACCGACAACACACACACACACACACCGACAACACACACACACACACCGACAACACACACACACAAACACACTGACAACACACACACACACACACCGACAACACACACACACACAAACACACACACCGACAACACACACACACACACACACACACACACACACTGACAACACACACACACACACACCGACAACACACACACACACACACCGACAACACACACACACCGACAACACACACACACACACACACCGACAACACACACACACACACACCGACAACACACACACACACAACACACACACACACCGACAACACACACACACACACACACCGACAACACACACACACACACACCGACAAAACACACACACCGACAACACAGACACACACACACACCGACAACACACACACACACACCGACAACACACACACACACACTGACAACACACACACACACACACCGACAACACACACACACACACACCGACAACACACACACACACACACACCGACAACACACACACTCACACACACACACACCGACAACACACACACACACACACACACACACTGACAACACACACACACACACACACCGACAACACACACACACACACACCGACAACACACACACACACAACACACACACACACACCGACAACACACACACACACACAACGACAACACACACACACAAACACACCGACATCACACACACACACACCGACAACACACACACACCGACAACACACACACACACACCGACAACACACACACACACACACACAACACACACACACCGACAACACACACACACCGACAACACACACACACACACACACACACCGACAACACACACACACACACACACCGACAACACACACACACACACACACACACACACCGACTACACACACACACACCGACAACACACACACACACACCGACAACACACACACACACACCGACAACACACACACACACACACCGACAACACACACACACACACACACACACTGACAACACACACACACACACACCGACAACACACACACACCGACAACACACACACACTGACAACACACACACACACAACACACACACACACACCGACAACACACACACACACACAACGACAACACACACACACAAACACAACGACAACACACACACACACACCGACAACACACACACACACACCGACAACACACACACACACCGACAACACACACACACACACACACACACACACACCGACAACACACACACACACACCGACAACACACACACACACACCAGCAACACACACACACACACACCGACAACACACACACACACACACCGACAACACACACACACACAACGACAACACACACACACCGACAACACACACACACACACACACCGACAACACACACACACACACACCGACAACACACACACACACAACACACACACACACCGACAACACACACACACACACACCGACAACACACACACACACACACACACCGACAACACACACACACACAAACACACACACCGACAACACACACACACACACACACACACACACACACACACTGACAACACACACACACACACACACACCGACAACACACACACACACCGACAACACACACACACACACACACCGACAACACACACACACCGACAACACACACACACACACACCGACAACACACACACACACACACCGACAACACACACACACACAACACACACACACACCGACAACACACACACACACACACCGACAACACACACACACACACACACACCGACAAAACACACACACCGACAACACAGACACACACACACACCGACAACACACACACACACACACCGACAACACACACACACACACTGACAACACACACACACACACACCGACAACACACACACACACAAACACACACACCGACAACACACACACACACACACACACACACACACACACACTGACAACACACACACACACACACACACCGACAACACACACACACCGACAACACACACACACACACACACCGACAACACACACACACCGACAACACACACACACACACACCGACAACACACACACACACACACCGACAACACACACACACACAACACACACACACACCGACAACACACACACACACACACCGACAACACACACACACACACACACACCGACAAAACACACACACCGACAACACAGACACACACACACACCGACAACACACACACACACACACCGACAACACACACACACACACTGACAACACACACACACACACACCGACAACACACACACACACACACCGACAACACACACACACACACACCGACAACACACACACACACACACACCGACAACACACACACTCACACACACACACACCGACAACACACACACACACACAACACACACACACCGACAACACACACACACACACACACCGACAACACACACACACAAACACACTGACAACACACACACACACACACCGACAACACACACACACCGACAACACACACACACACACACACACACACCGACAACACACACACACACACACCGACAACACACACACACACACCAGCAACACACACACACACACACCGACAACACACACACACACACACCGACAACACACACACACACAACGACAACACACACACACACACCGACAACACACACACACACACACCGACAACACACACACACACACACACACACTGACAACACACACACACACACCGACAACACACACACACACACACACACACACACACACACCGACTACACACACACACACCGACAACACACACACACACACCGACAACACATACACACAAACCGACAACACACACACACACACACCGACAACACACACACACACACACACACACACTGACAACACACACACACACACACACCGACAACACACACACACACACACCGACAACACAAACACACTGACAACACACACACACACAACACACACACACACACCGACAACACACACACACACACAACGACAACACACACACACAAACACAACGACAACACACACACACACACCGACAACACACACACACACACCGACAACACACACACACACCGACAACACACACACACACACACACACACACACACACACACACACACCGACAACACACACACACACACACCGACAACACACACACAAACAAACACCAGCAACACACACACACACACCGACAACACACACACACACACCGACAACACACACACACACACCGACAACACACACACACACACCGACAACACACACACACACACACCGACAACACACACACACACACACACACACACACACACCGACAACACACACACACACACACCGACAACACACACACAAACAAACACCAGCAACACACACAAACACACCGACAACACACACACACACACCGACAACACACACACACACACACACCGACAACACACACACACACACTCACTGACAACACACACACAAACACACACCGACAACACACACACACACACACCGACAACACACACACACACACACACCGACAACACACACACACCGACAACACACACACACACACACACACACACCGACAACACACACACACCGACAACACACACACACACAACACACACAAACACAACGACAACACACACACACACACACCGACAACACACACACACACACCGACAACACACACACACACACACACCGACAACACACACACACACACACACACCCCGACAACACACACACACCGACAACAAACACACACACACAGACAACACACACACACACCGACAACAAACACACACACACCGACAACACATAAACACACACACACCGACAACACACACACACACACACTGACAACACACACACACACACACCGACAACACACACACACAAACAGACCGACAACACACACACACACACCGACAACACACACACACACACCGACAACACACACACACACACACACACACACACCGACAACAAACACACACACACACCGACAACACACACACACACACCGACAACACACACACACACACACACCGACAACACACACACACACACACACACCGACAACACACACATACACACACTGACAACACACACACACACACACACACCGACAACACACACACACACACTGACAACACACACACACACACACAGACAACACACACACACACACCGACAACACACACACACACACCAGCAACACACACACACACACACCGACAACACACACACACACACACCGACAACACACACACACACAACGACAACACACACACACCGACAACACACACACACACACACACCGACAACACACACACACACACACCGACAACACACACACACACAACACACACACACACCGACAACACACACACACACACACCGACAACACACACACACACATACACACCGACAACACACACACACACAAACACACACACCGACAACACACACACACACACACACACACACACACACACACTGACAACACACACACACACACACACACCGACAACACACACACACACCGACAACACACACACACACACACACCGACAACACACACACACCGACAACACACACACACACACACCGACAACACACACACACACACACCGACAACACACACACACACAACACACACACACACCGACAACACACACACACACACACCGACAACACACACACACACACACACACCGACAAAACACACACACCGACAACACAGACACACACACACACCGACAACACACACACACACACACCGACAACACACACACACACACTGACAACACACACACACACACACCGACAACACACACACACACAAACACACACACCGACAACACACACACACACACACACACACACACACACACACTGACAACACACACACACACACACACACCGACAACACACACACACCGACAACACACACACACACACACACCGACAACACACACACACCGACAACACACACACACACACACCGACAACACACACACACACACACCGACAACACACACACACACAACACACACACACACCGACAACACACACACACACACACCGACAACACACACACACACACACACACCGACAAAACACACACACCGACAACACAGACACACACACACACCGACAACACACACACACACACACCGACAACACACACACACACACTGACAACACACACACACACACACCGACAACACACACACACACACACCGACAACACACACACACACACACCGACAACACACACACACACACACACCGACAACACACACACTCACACACACACACACCGACAACACACACACACACACAACACACACACACCGACAACACACACACACACACACACCGACAACACACACACACAAACACACTGACAACACACACACACACACACCGACAACACACACACACCGACAACACACACACACACACACACACACACCGACAACACACACACACACACACCGACAACACACACACACACACCAGCAACACACACACACACACACCGACAACACACACACACACACACCGACAACACACACACACACAACGACAACACACACACACACACCGACAACACACACACACACACACCGACAACACACACACACACACACACACACTGACAACACACACACACACACCGACAACACACACACACACACACACACACACACACCGACTACACACACACACACCGACAACACACACACACACACCGACAACACATACACACAAACCGACAACACACACACACACACACCGACAACACACACACACACACACACACACACTGACAACACACACACACACACACACCGACAACACACACACACACACACCGACAACACAAACACACTGACAACACACACACACACAACACACACACACACACCGACAACACACACACACACACAACGACAACACACACACACAAACACAACGACAACACACACACACACACCGACAACACACACACACACACCGACAACACACACACACACCGACAACACACACACACACACACACACACACACACACACACACACACCGACAACACACACACACACACACCGACAACACACACACAAACAAACACCAGCAACACACACACACACACCGACAACACACACACACACACCGACAACACACACACACACACCGACAACACACACACACACACCGACAACACACACACACACACACCGACAACACACACACACACACACACACACACACACACCGACAACACACACACACACACACCGACAACACACACACAAACAAACACCAGCAACACACACAAACACACCGACAACACACACACACACACCGACAACACACACACACACACACACCGACAACACACACACACACACTCACTGACAACACACACACAAACACACACCGACAACACACACACACACACACCGACAACACACACACACACACACACCGACAACACACACACACCGACAACACACACACACACACACACACACACCGACAACACACACACACCGACAACACACACACACACAACACACACAAACACAACGACAACACACACACACACACACCGACAACACACACACACACACCGACAACACACACACACACACACACCGACAACACACACACACACACACACACCCCGACAACACACACACACCGACAACAAACACACACACACAGACAACACACACACACACCGACAACAAACACACACACACCGACAACACATAAACACACACACACCGACAACACACACACACACACACTGACAACACACACACACACACACCGACAACACACACACACAAACAGACCGACAACACACACACACACACCGACAACACACACACACACACCGACAACACACACACACACACACACACACACACCGACAACAAACACACACACACACCGACAACACACACACACACACCGACAACACACACACACACACACACCGACAACACACACACACACACACACACCGACAACACACACATACACACACTGACAACACACACACACACACACACACCGACAACACACACACACACACTGACAACACACACACACACACACAGACAACACACACACACACACCGACAACACAGACACACACACCGACAACACACACACACACACACACCGACAACACACACACACACACACACACTGACAACACACACACACACATACACACCGACAACACACACACACACACACCGACAACACACACACACTGACAACACACACACACACAAAACACACACACACCGACAACACACACACACACACACAACGACAACACACACACACAAACACAACGACAACACACACACACACACCGACAACACACACACACACACACACCGACAACACACACACACACCGACAACACACACACACACACACACACACACACACACACACCGACAACACACACACACACACACACACCGACAACACACACACAAACAAACACCAGCAACACACACACACACACCGACAACACACACACACACACCGACAACACACACACACACACCGACAACACACACACACACACACCGACAACACACACACAAACAAACACCAGCAACACACACACACACACCGACAACACACACACACACACACCGACAACACACACACACACACACCGACAACACACACACACCGACAACACACACACACACACACACCGACAACACACACACACACACACCGACAACACACACACACACAACACACACACACACCGACAACACACACACACACACACACCGACAACACACACACACACACCGACAACACACACACACACACCGACAACACACACACACACACACCGACAACACACACACAAACAAACACCAGCAACACACACACACACACCGACAACACACACACACACACACCGACAACACACACACACACACCGACAACACACACACACAAACACACTGACAACACACACACACACACACCGACAACACACACAAACACAAACACACACACCGACAACACACACACACACACACACACACACACACACACACTGACAACACACACACACACACACCGACAACACACACACACACACACACCGACAACACACACACACCGACAACACACACACACACACACACCGACAACACACACACACACACACCGACAACACACACACACACAACACACACACACACCGACAACACACACACACACACACACCGACAACACACACACACACACCGACAAAACACACACACCGACAACACAGACACACACACACACCGACAACACACACACACACACCGACAACACACACACACACACTGACAACACACACACACACACACCGACAACACACACACACACACACCGACAACACACACACACACACACACCGACAACACACACACTCACATACACACACACCGACAACACACACACACACACACACACACACTGACAACACACACACACACACACACCGACAACACACACACACACACACCGACAACACACACACACACAACACACACACACACACCGACAACACACACACACACACAACGACAACACACACACACAAACACACCGACATCACACACACACACACCGACAACACACACACACACACCGACAACACACACACACACACCGACAACACACACACACACACACACAACACACACACACCGACAACACACACACACCGACAACACACACACACACACACACACACACACCGACAACACACACACACACACACACCGACAACACACACACACACACACACACACACACCGACTACACACACACACACCGACAACACACACACACACACCGACAACACACACACACACACCGACAACACACACACACACACACCGACAACACACACACACACACACACACACTGACAACACACACACACACACACCGACAACACACACACACCGACAACACACACACACTGACAACACACACACACACAACACACACACACACACCGACAACACACACACACACACAACGACAACACACACACACACACACCGACAACACACACACACACACCGACAACACACACACACACACACACCGACAACACACACACACACACACCCCGACAACACACACACACCGACAACACACACACACACAGACAACACACACACACACACACACCGACAACAAACACACACACACCGACAACACATAAACACACACACACCGACAACACACACACACACACACTGACAACACACACACACACACACCGACAACACACACACACACACAGACCGACAACACACACACACACACCGACAACACACACACACACACCGACAACACACACACACACACACACACACACACACCGACAACAAACACACACACACACCGACAACACACACACACACACCGACAACACACACACACACACACACCGACAACACACACACACACACACACACACACCGACAACACACACATACACACACTGACAACACACACACACACACACCGACAACACACACACACACACTGACAACACACACACACACACACACAGACAACACACACACACACACCGACAACACAGACACACACACCGACAACACACACACACACACACACCGACAACACACACACACACACACACACACACTGACAACACACACACACACATACACACCGACAACACACACACACACACACCGACAACACACACACACTGACAACACACACACACACAACACACACACACACACCGACAACACACACACACACACCGACAACACACACACACACACCGACAACACACACACACACACACACAACACACACACACCGACAACACACACACACCGACAACACACACACACACACACACACACACACCGACAACACACACACACACACACACCGACAACACACACACACACACAAACACACACACCGACTACACACACACACACCGACAACACACACACACACACCGACAACACACACACACACACCGACAACACACACACACACACACCGACAACACACACACACACACACACACACTGACAACACACACACACACCGACAACACACACACACCGACAACACACACACACTGACAACACACACACACACAACACACACACACACACCGACAACACACACACACACACAACGACAACACACACACACAAACACAACGACAACACACACACACACACCGACAACACACACACACACACCGACAACACACACACACACCGACAACACACACACACACACACACACACACACACACACACACACCGACAACACACACACACACACCGACAACACACACACACACACCAGCAACACACACACACACACACCGACAACACACACACACACACACCGACAACACACACACACACAACGACAACACACACACACCGACAACACACACACACACACACACCGACAACACACACACACACACACCGACAACACACACACACACAACACACACACACACCGACAACACACACACACACACACCGACAACACACACACACACACACACACCGACAACACACACACACACAAACACACACACCGACAACACACACACACACACACACACACACACACACACTGACAACACACACACACACACACACACCGACAACACACACACACACCGACAACACACACACACACACACACCGACAACACACACACACCGACAACACACACACACACACACACCGACAACACACACACACACACACCGACAACACACACACACACAACACACACACACACCGACAACACACACACACACACACCGACAACACACACACACACACACACCGACAAAACACACACACCGACAACACAGACACACACACACACCGACAACACACACACACACACACCGACAACACACACACACACACTGACAACACACACACACACACACCGACAACACACACACACACACCGACAACACACACACACACACACCGACAACACACATACACACACACACCGACAACACACACACTCACACACACACACACCGACAACACACACACACACACAACCCACACACACCGACAACACACACACACACACACACACCGACAACACACACACACAAACACACTGACAACACACACACACACACACCGACAACACACACACACCGACAACACACACACACACACACACACACACCGACAACACACACACACACACCGACAACACACACACACACACCAGCAACACACACACACACACACCGACAACACACACACACACACACCGACAACACACACACACACAACGACAACACACACACACACACCTACAACACACACACACACACACACACCGACAACACACACACACACACACACACACTGACAACACACACACACACACCGACAACACACACCCACACACACACACACACACACACCGACTACACACACACACACCGACAACACACACACACACACCGACAACACACACACACACACCGACAACACACACACACACACACCGACAACACACACACACACACACACACACACTGACAACACACACACACACACACCGACAACACACACACACACACACCGACAACACAAACACACTGACAACACACACACACACAACACACACACACACACCGACAACACACACACACACACAACGACAACACACACACACAAACACAACGACAACACACACACACACACCGACAACACACACACACACACCGACAACACACACACACACCGACAACACACACACACACACACACACACACACACACACACACACACCGACAACACACACACACACCGACAACACACACACAAACAAACACCAGCAACACACACACACACACCGACAACACACACACACACACCGACAACACACACACACACACACCGACAACACACACACACACACACACACACACACCGACAACACACACACACACACACCGACAACACACACACAAACAAACACCAGCAACACACACACACACACCGACAACACACACACACACACCGACAACACACACACACACACACACTGACAACACACACACACACACACCGACAACACACACACACACACCGACAACACACACACACACACAAACCGACAACACACACACACCGACAACACACACACACACACACACTCGGACAACACACACACACACACACACACCGACAACACACAAACACACAAACACACATACCGACAACACACACACACACACACACACACACACTGACAACACACACACACACACACACACCGACAACACACACACACACCGACAACACACACACACACACACCGACAACACACACACACCGACAACACACACACACACACACACCGACAACACACACACACACACACCGACAACACACACACACACAACACACACACACACCGACAACACACAAACACACACACCGACAACACACACACACACACACCGACAAAACACACACACCGACAACACAGACACACACACACACCGACAACACACACACACACACATCGACAACACACACACACCGACAACACACACACACACACACACCGACCACACACACACACACACCGACAACACACACACACACAACACACACACACACCGACAACACACACACACACACACCGACAACACACACACACACACACACACCGACAAAACACACACACCGACAACACAGACACACACACACACCGACAACACACACACACACACACCGACAACACACACACACACACTGACAACACACACACACACACACCGACAACACACACACACACACACCGACAACACACACACACACACACCGACAACACACACACACACACACACACACCGACAACACACACACTCACACACACACACACCGACAACACACACACACACACAACACACACACACACCGACAACACACACACACACACACCGACAACACACACACACAAACACACTGACAACACACACACACACACACCGACAACACACACACACCGACAACACACACACACACACACACACACACCGACAACACACACACACACACCGACAACACACACACACACACCAGCAACACACACACACACACACCGACAACACACACACACACACACCGACAACACACACACACACAACGACAACACACACACACCGACAACACACACACACACACACACACCGACAACACACACACACACACACACTGACAACACACACACACACACACACCGACAACACACACACACACACACACACACACACACCGACTACACACACACACACCGACAACACACACACACACACACCGACAACACACACACACACATCGACAACACACACACACACACACCGACAACACACACACACACACACACACACACACTGACAACACACACACACACACACACCGACAACACACACACACACACACCGACAACACACACACACTGACAACACACACACACACAACACACACACACACACCGACAACACACACACACACACAACGACAACACACACACAAACACATTGACAACACACACACACACACCGACAACACACACACACACACCGACAACACACACACACCGACAACACACACACACACACACACACACACACACACCGACAACACACACACACACACACACACCGACAACACACACACAAACAAACACCAGCAACACACACACACACACCGACAACACACACACACACACCGACAACACACACACACACACCGACAACACACACACACACACCGACAACACACACACACACACACCGACAACACACACACACACACACACACACACACACACACCGACAACACACACACACACACACCGACAACACACACACAAACAAACACCAGCAACACACACACACACACCGACAACACACACACACACACACACCGACAACACACACACACACACCGACAACACACACACACACACACACTGACAACACACACACACACACACCGACAACACACACACACACACACCGACAACACACACACACACACAAACCGACAACACACACACACTGACAACACACACACACACACACACTCGGACAACACACACACACACACACACACCGACAACACACACACACACAAACACACACACCGACAACACACACACACACACACACACACACACACACCGACAACACACACACACACACACCGACAACACACACACACACACACACACCGACAAAACACACACACCGACAACACACACACACACACACACCGACAACACACACACACACACACCGACAACACACACACACACACACCGACAACACACACACACACACACACCGACAACACACACACACACACACCGACAACACACACACACACACTGACAACACACACACACACACACCGACAACACACACACACACACACCGACAACACACACACACACACACCGACAACACACACACACACACACACCGACAACACACACACTCACACACACACACACCGACAACACACACACACACACAACACACACACACACCGACAACACACACACACACACACACCGACAACACACACACACAAACACACTGACAACACACACACACACACACCGACAACACACACACACCGACAACACACACACACACACACACACACCGACAACACACACACACACACCGACAACACACACACACACACCAGCAACACACACACACACACACCGACAACACACACACACACACACCGACAACACACACACACACAACGACAACACACACACACACCGACAACACACACACACACACACACCGACAACACACACACACACACTCACTGACAACACACACACAAACACACACCGACAACACACACACACACACACCGACAACACACACACACACACACACCGACAACACACACACACCGACAACACACACACACACACACACACACACCGACAACACACACACACCGACAACACACACACACACAACACACACAAACACAACGACAACACACACACACACACACCGACAACACACACACACACACCGACAACACACACACACACACACACCGACAACACACACACACACACACACACCCCGACAACACACACACACCGACAACACACACACACACAGACAACACACACACACACACACACCGACAACAAACACACACACACCGACAACACATAAACACACACACACCGACAACACACACACACACACACTGACAACACACACACACACACCGACAACACACACACACACACAGACCGACAACACACACACACCGACAACACACACACACACACCGACAACACACACACACACACACACACACACACCGACAACAAACACACACACACACCGACAACACACACACACACACCGACAACACACACACACACACACACCGACAACACACACACACACACACACACCGACAACACACACATACACACACTGACAACACACACACACACACACACACCGACAACACACACACACACACTGACAACACACACACACACACACAGACAACACACACACACACACCGACAACACAGACACACACACCGACAACACACACACACACACACACCGACAACACACACACACACACACACACACACTGACAACACACACACACACATACACACCGACAACACACACACACACACACCGACAACACACACACACTGACAACACACACACACACAACACACACACACACACCGACAACACACACACACACACACAACGACAACACACACACACAAACACAACGACAACACACACACACACACCGACAACACACACACACACACACACCGACAACACACACACACACCGACAACACACACACACACACACACACACACACCACACACCGACAACCACACACACACACACACACACCGACAACACACACACAAACAAACACCAGCAACACACACACACACACCGACAACACACACACACACACACACCGACAACACACACACACACACCGACAACACACACACACACACACCGACAACACACACACAAACAAACACCAGCAACACACACACACACACCGACAACACACACACACACACACCGACAACACACACACACACACCGACAACACACACACACAAAAACACTGACAACACACACACACACACACCGACAACACACACAAACACAAACACACACACCGACAACACACACACACACACACACACACACACACACTGACAACACACACACACACACACCGACAACACACACACACTCACACCGACAACACACACACACCGATCAACACACACACACACACACACCGACAACACACACACACACACACCGACAACACACACACACACAACACACACACACACCGACAACACACACACACACACACACCGACAACACACACACACACACACCGACAAAACACACACACCGACAACACAGACACACACACACACCGACAACACACACACACACACCGACAACACACACACACACACTGACAACACACACACACACACACCGACAACACACACACACACACCGACACACACACACACACACACACCGACAACACACACACTCACACACACACACACCGACAACACACACACACACACACACACACACTGACAACACACACACACACACACACCGACAACACACACACACACACACCGACAACACACACACACACAACACACACACACACACCGACAACACACACACACACACAACGACAACACACACACACAAACACACCGACATCACACACACACACACCGACAACACACACACACACACCGACAACACACACACACACACCGACAACACACACACACACACACACAACACACACACACCGACAACACACACACACCGACAACACACACACACACACACACACACACACACCGACAACACACACACACACACACACCGACAACACACACACACACACACACACACACACCGACTACACACACACACACCGACAACACACACACACACACCGACAATACACACACACACACCGACAACACACACACACACACACACCGACAACACACACACACACACACACACACACTGACAACACACACACACACACACACACCGACAACACACACACACCGACAACACACACACACTGACAACACACACACACACAACACACACACACACACCGACAACACACACACACACACAACGACAACACACACACACACACACCGACAACACACACACACACACCGACAACACACACACACACACACACCGACAACACACACACACACACACACACCCCGACAACACACACACACCGACAACACACACACACACAGACAACACACACACACACACACACCGACAACAAACACACACACACCGACAACACATAAACACACACACACCGACAACACACACACACACACACTGACAACACACACACACACACACCGACAACACACACACACACACAGACCGACAACACACACACACACACCGACAACACACACACACACACCGACAACACACACACACACACACACACACACACACACCGACAACAAACACACACACACACCGACAACACACACACACACACCGACAACACACACACACACACACACCGACAACACACACACACACACACACACCGACAACACACACATACACACACTGACAACACACACACACACACACACCGACAACACACACACACACACTGACAACACACACACACACACACAGACAACACACACACACACACCGACAACACAGACACACACACCGACAACACACACACACACACACACCGACAACACACACACACACACACACACACACTGACAACACACACACACACATACACACCGACAACAAACACACACACACACCGACAACACACACACACTGACAACACACACACACACAACACACACACACACACCGACAACACACACACACACACAACGACAACACACACACACAAACACAACGACAACACACACACACACACCGACAACACACACACACACACACACCGACAACACACACACACACCGACAACACACACACACACACACACACACACACCGACAACACACACACACACACACACACCGACAACACACACACAAACAAACACCAGCAACACACACACACACACCGACAACACACACACACACACCGACAACACACACACACACACCGACAACACACACACACCGACAACACACACACACACAAACCGACACACACACACACACACACACACACACACACACACACACACCGACAACACACACACACACACACCGACAACACACACACAAACAAACACCAGCAACACACACACACACACCGACAACACACACACACACACACCGACAACACACACACACACACACCGACAACACACACACACAAACACACTGACAACACACACACACACACACCGACAACACACACACACACAAACACACACACCGACAACACACACACACACACACACACACACACACACACACACTGACAACACACACACACACACACCGACAACACACACACACACACACCGACAACACACACACACCGACAACACACACACACACACACACCGACAACACACACACACACACACCGACAACACACACACTCACACACACACACACCGACAACACACACACACACACACACACACACTGACAACACACACACACACACACACCGACAACACACACACACACACACCGACAACACACACACACACAACACACACACACACACCGACAACACACACACACACACAACGACAACACACACACACAAACACACCGACATCACACACACACACACCGACAACACACACACACACACCGACAACACACACACACACACCGACAACACACACACACACACACACAACACACACACACCGACAACACACACACACCGACAACACACACACACACACACACACACACCGACAACACACACACACACACACACCGACAACACACACACACACACACACACACACACCGACTACACACACACACACCGACAACACACACACACACACCGACAACACACACACACACACCGACAACACACACACACACACACCGACCACACACACACACACACACACACACTGACAACACACACACACACACACACACCGACAACACACACACACCGACAACACACACACACTGACAACACACACACACACAACACACACACACACACCGACAACACACACACACACACAACGACAACACACACACACACACACCGACAACACACACACACACACCGACAACACACACACACACACCGACAACACACACACACACACACACACCCCGACAACACACACACACCGACAACACACACACACACAGACAACACACACACACACACACACCGACAACAAACACACACACACCGACAACACATAAACACACACACACCGACAACACACACACACACACACTGACAACACACACACACACACACCGACAACACACACACACACACAGAGCGACAACACACACACACACACCGACAACACACACACACACACACTGACAACACACACACACACACACCGACAACACACACACACACACAGAGCGACAACACACACACACACACCGACAACACACACACACACACCGACAACACACACACACACACACACACACACACCGACAACAAACACACACACACACCGACAACACACACACACACACCGACAACACACACACACACACACACTGACAACACACACACACACACACACACCGACAACACACACATACACACACTGACAACACACACACACACACACACACCGACAACACACACACACACACTGACAACACACACACACACACACAGACAACACACACACACACACCGACAACACAGACACACACACCGACAACACACACACACACACACACCGACAACACACACACACACACACACCGACAAAACACACACACCGACAACACAGACACACACACACACCGACAACACACACACACACACACCGACAACACACACACACACACTGACAACACACACACACACACACACCGACAACACACACACACACACACCGACAACACACACACACACACACCGACAACACACACACACACACACACCGACAACACACACACTCACACACACACACACCGACAACACACACACACACACAACACACACACACACCGACAACACACACACACACACACCGACAACACACACACACAAACACACTGACAACACACACACACACACACCGACAACACACACACACCGACAACACACACACACACACACACACACACCGACAACACACACACACACACCGACAACACACACACACACACCAGCAACACACACACACACACACCGACAACACACACACACACACACCGACAACACACACACACACAACGACAACACACACACACCGACAACACACACACACACACACACACCGACAACACACACACACACACACACTGACAACACACACACACACACACACCGACAACACACACACACACACACACACACACACACACACCGACTACACACACACACACCGACAACACACACACACACACACCGACAACACACACACACACATCGACAACACACACACACACACACCGACAACACACACACACACACACACACACACACTGACAACACACACACACACACACACCGACAACACACACACACACACACCGACAACACACACACACTGACAACACACACACACACAACACACACACACACACCGACAACACACACACACACACAACGACAACACACACACAAACACATTGACAACACACACACACACACCGACAACACACACACACACACCGACAACACACACACACACCGACAACACACACACACACACACACACACACACACACCGACAACACACACACACACACACACACCGACAACACACACACAAACAAACACCAGCAACACACACACACACACCGACAACACACACACACACACCGACAACACACACACACACACCGACAACACACACACACACACCGACAACACACACACACACACACCGACAACACACACACACACACACACACACACACACACACCGACAACACACACACACACACACCGACAACACACACACAAACAAACACCAGCAACACACACACACACACCGACAACACACACACACACACACACACACCGACAACACACACACACACACCGACAACACACACACACACACACACTGACAACACACACACACACACACCGACAACACACACACACACACACCGACAACACACACACACACACAAACCGACAACACACACACACTGACAACACACACACACACACACACTCGGACAACACACACACACACACACACACCGACAACACACACACACACAAACACACACACCGACAACACACACACACCACACACACACACACACACACACACCGACAACACACACACACACACACCGACAACACACACACACACACACGACAAAACACACACACCGACAACACACACACACACACACACCGACAACACACACACACACACACCGACAACACACACACACACACACCGACAACACACACACACACACACACCGACAACACACACACACACACACCGACAACACACACACACACACTGACAACACACACACACACACACCGACAACACACACACACACACACCGACAACACACACACACACACACCGACAACACACACACACACACACACCGACAACACACACACTCACACACACACACACCGACAACACACACACACACACAACACACACACACACCGACAACACACACACACACACACACCGACAACACACACACACAAACACACTGACAACACACACACACACACACCGACAACACACACACACCGACAACACACACACACACACACACACACCGACAACACACACACACACACCGACAACACACACACACACACCAGCAACACACACACACACACACCGACAACACACACACACACACACCGACAACACACACACACACAACGACAACACACACACACACCGACAACACACACACACACACACACCGACAACACACACACACACACTCACTGACAACACACACACAAACACACACCGACAACACACACACACACACACCGACAACACACACACACACACACACCGACAACACACACACACCGACAACACACACACACACACACACACACACCGACAACACACACACACCGACAACACACACACACACAACACACACAAACACAACGACAACACACACACACACACACCGACAACACACACACACACACCGACAACACACACACACACACACACCGACAACACACACACACACACACACACCCCGACAACACACACACACCGACAACACACACACACACAGACAACACACACACACACACACACCGACAACAAACACACACACACCGACAACACATAAACACACACACACCGACAACACACACACACACACACTGACAACACACACACACACACACCGACAACACACACACACACACAGACCGACAACACACACACACCGACAACACACACACACACACCGACAACACACACACACACACACACACACCGACAACAAACACACACACACACCGACAACACACACACACACACCGACAACACACACACACACACACACCGACAACACACACACACACACACACACCGACAACACACACATACACACACTGACAACACACACACACACACACACACCGACAACACACACACACACACTGACAACACACACACACACACACAGACAACACACACACACACACCGACAACACAGACACACACACCGACAACACACACACACACACACACCGACAACACACACACACACACACACACACACTGACAACACACACACACACATACACACCGACAACACACACACACACACACCGACAACACACACACACTGACAACACACACACACACAACACACACACACACACCGACAACACACACACACACACACAACGACAACACACACACACAAACACAACGACAACACACACACACACACCGACAACACACACACACACACACACCGACAACACACACACACACCGACACACACACACACACACACACACACACACACACACCGACAACACACACACACACACACCGACAACACACACACAAACAAACACCAGCAACACACACACACACACCGACAACACACACACACACACCGACAACACACACACACACACCGACAACACACACACACACACACCGACAACACACACACAAACAAACACCAGCAACACACACACACACACCGACAACACACACACACACACACCGACAACACACACACACACACCGACAACACACACACACAAACACACTGACAACACACACACACACACACCGACAACACACACAAACACAAACACACACACCGACAACACACACACACACACACACACACACACACACTGACAACACACACACACACACACCGACAACACACACACACTCACACCGACAACACACACACACCGATCAACACACACACACACACACACCGACAACACACACACACACACACCGACAACACACACACACACAACACACACACACACCGACAACACACACACACACACACACCGACAACACACACACACACACACCGACAAAACACACACACCGACAACACAGACACACACACACACCGACAACACACACACACACACCGACAACACACACACACACACTGACAACACACACACACACACACCGACAACACACACACACACACCGACAACACACACACACACACACACACCGACAACACACACACTCACACACACACACACCGACAACACACACACACACACACACACACACTGACAACACACACACACACACACACCGACAACACACACACACACACACCGACAACACACACACACACAACACACACACACACACCGACAACACACACACACACACAACGACAACACACACACACAAACACACCGACATCACACACACACACACCGACAACACACACACACACACCGACAACACACACACACACACCGACAACACACACACACACACACACAACACACACACACCGACAACACACACACACCGACAACACACACACACACACACACACACACACACCGACAACACACACACACACACACACCGACAACACACACACACACACACACACACACACCGACTACACACACACACACCGACAACACACACACACACACCGACAACACACACACACACACCGACAACACACACACACACACACACCGACAACACACACACACACACACACACACACTGACAACACACACACACACACACACACCGACAACACACACACACCGACAACACACACACACTGACAACACACACACACACAACACACACACACACACCGACAACACACACACACACACAACGACAACACACACACACACACACCGACAACACACACACACACACCGACAACACACACACACACACACACCGACAACACACACACACACACACACACCCCGACAACACACACACACCGACAACACACACACACACAGACAACACACACACACACACACACCGACAACAAACACACACACACCGACAACACATAAACACACACACACCGACAACACACACACACACACACTGACAACACACACACACACACACCGACAACACACACACACACACAGACCGACAACACACACACACACACCGACAACACACACACACACACCGACAACACACACACACACACACACACACACACCGACAACAAACACACACACACACCGACAACACACACACACACACCGACAACACACACACACACACACACACCGACAACACACACACACACACACACACCGACAACACACACATACACACACTGACAACACACACACACACACACACCGACAACACACACACACACACTGACAACACACACACACACACACAGACAACACACACACACACACCGACAACACAGACACACACACCGACAACACACACACACACACACACACCGACAACACACACACACACACACACACACACTGACAACACACACACACACATACACACCGACAACAAACACACACACACACCGACAACACACACACACTGACAACACACACACACACAACACACACACACACACCGACAACACACACACACACACAACGACAACACACACACACAAACACAACGACAACACACACACACACACCGACAACACACACACACACACACACCGACAACACACACACACACCGACAACACACACACACACACACACACACACACCGACAACACACACACACACACACACACCGACAACACACACACAAACAAACACCAGCAACACACACACACACACCGACAACACACACACACACACCGACAACACACACACACACACCGACAACACACACACACACACACCGACAACACACACACACACACACCGACAACACACACACACAAACACACTGACAACACACACACACACACACCGACAACACACACACACACAAACACACACACCGACAACACACACACACACACACACACACACACACACACACACTGACAACACACACACACACACACCGACAACACACACACACACACACCGACAACACACACACACCGACAACACACACACACACACACACCGACAACACACACACACACACACCGACAACACACACACTCACACACACACACACCGACAACACACACACACACACACACACACACTGACAACACACACACACACACACACCGACAACACACACACACACACACCGACAACACACACACACACAACACACACACACACACCGACAACACACACACACACACAACGACAACACACACACACAAACACACCGACATCACACACACACACACCGACAACACACACACACACACCGACAACACACACACACACACCGACAACACACACACACACACACACAACACACACACACCGACAACACACACACACCGACAACACACACACACACACACACACACACCGACAACACACACACACACACACACCGACAACACACACACACACACACACACACACACCGACTACACACACACACACCGACAACACACACACACACACCGACAACACACACACACACACCGACAACACACACACACACACACCGACAACACACACACACACACACACACACTGACAACACACACACACACACACACACCGACAACACACACACACCGACAACACACACACACTGACAACACACACACACACAACACACACACACACACCGACAACACACACACACACACAACGACAACACACACACACACACACCGACAACACACACACACACACCGACAACACACACACACACACCGACAACACACACACACACACACACACCCCGACAACACACACACACCGACAACACACACACACACAGACAACACACACACACACACACACCGACAACAAACACACACACACCGACAACACATAAACACACACACACCGACAACACACACACACACACACTGACAACACACACACACACACACCGACAACACACACACACACACAGAGCGACAACACACACACACACACCGACAACACACACACACACACCGACAACACACACACACACACACACACACACACCGACAACAAACACACACACACACCGACAACACACACACACACACCGACAACACACACACACACACACACTGACAACACACACACACACACACACACCGACAACACACACATACACACACTGACAACACACACACACACACACACACCGACAACACACACACACACACTGACAACACACACACACACACACAGACAACACACACACACACACCGACAACACAGACACACACACCGACAACACACACACACACACACACCGACAACACACACACACACACACACACACACTGACAACACACACACACACATACACACCGACAACAAACACACACACACACCGACAACACACACACACTGACAACACACACACACACAACACACACACACACACCGACAACACACACACACACACAACGACAACACACACACACAAACACAACGACAACACACACACACACACCGACAACACACACACACACACACACCGACAACACACACACACACCGACAACACACACACACACACACACACACACACCGACAACACACACACACACACACACACCGACAACACACACACAAACAAACACCAGCAACACACACACACACACCGACAACACACACACACACACCGACAACACACACACACACACCGACAACACACACACACCGACAACACACACACACACAAACCGACAACACACACACACACACACACACACACACACACACACCGACAACACACACACACACACACTGACAACACACACACAAACAAACACCAGCAACACACACACACACACCGACAACACACACACACACACACCGACAACACACACACACCGACAACACACACACACACACACACTGACAACACACACACACACACACCGACAACACACACACACCCACACACCGACAACACACACACACACACACACCGACAACACACACACACCGACAACACACACACACACACACACTCGGACAACACACACACACACACACTGACAACACACACACACACACACACACCGACAACACACACACACACACACACACACACACACTGACAACACACACACACACACACACACCGACAACACACACACACACCGACAACACACACACACACACCGACAACACACACACACCGACAACACACACACACACACCGACAACACACACACACACACACCGACAACACACACACACACACAACACACACACACACTGACAACACACACACACACACACACCGACAACAAACACACACACACCGACAACACACACACACACACACACCGACCAACACACACACACACACACCGACAACACACACACACACACACCGACAACACACACACACACACACACCGACAACACACACACACACACCGACAATCACACACACACACACCGACAACACACACACACAACACACACACACACACCGACAACACACACACACACACACACCGACAACACACACACACACACCGACAACACACACACACACACACACACCGACCGACAACACACACACACACACACCGACAACACACACACACACACCAGCAACACACACACACACACACCGACAACACACACACACACACACCGACAACACACACACACACACCGACAACACACACACACACACCGACAACACGCACACACACACACACCGACAACACACACACACACACACACTGACAACACACACACACACACACACACACACGACAACACACACACACACCGACAACACACAAACACACACCGACAACACACACACACCGACAACACACACACACACACACACACACACACCGACAACACACACACACCGACAACACACACACACACAACACACACACACACAACGACAACACACACACACACACACCGACAACACACACACACACACCGACAACACACACACACACACACACCGACAACACACACACACACACACACACCGACAACACACACACACCGACAACACACACACACAGACAACACACACACACACACACCGACAACACACACACACACACCGACAACACATAAACACACACACACCGACAACACACACACACACACACTGACAACACACACACACACACCGACAACACACACACACACACCGACAACACACACACACACACACAGACAACACACACACACACACCGACAACACACACACACACACACCGACAACACAGACACACACACACACCGACAACACACACACACACACACCGATAACACACAGACACACACTGACAACAGACACACACACACCGACAACACACACACACACACACACCGACAACACACACACACACACACACCGACAACACACACACACAGACAACACACACACACACACACACCGACAGCACACACACACACACACACCGACAACACACACACACACACACACAACACACACACACACCGACAACACACACACACACTGACAACACACACACACACACACCGACAACACACACACACACACACACCGACAACACACACACACACACCGACCACACACACACACACACACTGACAACACACCGACAACACACACACACACACACCGACAACACACACACACACACTGACAACACACACACACACACACCGACAACACACACACACACAACACACACACACACACCGACAACACACACACACACACACACACACACACCGACAACACAAACACAAACACAACAACAACACACACAAACACACACCGACAACACACACACACACACCGACAACACACACACACACACCAGCAACACACACACACCGACACACACACACACACACACACACACACACACCGACAACACACACACACACACTGACAACACACACACACACACCGACAACACACACACACACACACCGACAAAACACACACACACCGACAACACACACACACACACACACCGACAACACACACACACACACACCGACAACACGCACACACAAACACACCTACAACACACACACACACACACACACACACACACCGACAACACACACACACACACCGACAACAGACACACACACACACACACACCGACAACACACACACACACCGACAACACAGACACACACACACACCGACAACACACACACACACACACACCGACAACACACACACACACACACTGACAACGCACACACACACACACACCGACAACACACACACACACACCGACAACACACACACACACACACCGACAACACACACACACCGACAACACACACACACACACACACACCGACAACACACACACACACACCGACAACACACACACACACAACACACACACACACACCGACAACACACACACACACACACCGACAACACACACACACACACGACAACACACACACACACACACCGACAACACACACACACACACACACCGACAACACACACACACACACACCGACAACACACACACAAACAAACACCAGCAACACACACACACACACCGACAACACACACACACACACAACACACACACACACACACCGACAACACACACACACACCGACAACACACACACACACCGACAACACACACACACACACACACCGACAACACACACACACACACCGACCACACACACACACACACCGACACCACACCGACAACACACACACACACACACCGACAACACACACACACCGACAACACACACACACACAACACACACACACACACCGACAACACACACACACACACACACCGACAACACACACACAAACACACCGACAACACACACACACACACACACACCGACAACACACACACACACACACACCGACAACACACACACACACACACACCGACAACACACACACACACACCGACCACACACACACACACACACCGACACCACACCGACAACACACACACACACACACCGACAACACACACACACACACCGACAACACACACACACACAACACACACACACCGACAACACACACACACACACACACCGACAACACACACACAAACACACCGACAACACACACACACACACACACACCGACAACACACACACACACACACACACCGACAACACACACACACACACACCGACAACACACACACACCGACAACACACACACACACACACACACCGACAACACACACAGACACACCGACAACACACACACACACAACACACACACACACACCGACAACACACACACACACACACCGACAACACACACACACACACCGACAACACACACACACACACACCGACAACACACACACACACACACACCGACAACACACACACACACACACCGACAACACACACACAAACAAACACCAGCAACACACACACACACACCGACAACACACACACACACACAACACACACACACACACACCGACAACACACACACACACCGACAACACACACACACACACACACCGACAACACACACACACACACCGACCACACACACACACACACACACACCGACACCACACCGACAACACACACACACACACACCGACAACACACACACACACACCGACAACACACACACACACAACACACACACACACACCGACAACACACACACACACACACACCGACAACACACACACAAACACACCGACAACACACACACACACACACACACCGACAACACACACACACAGACAACACACACACACACACACACACCGACAGCACACACACACACACCGACAACACACACACACACACAACACACACACACACACACCGACAACACACACACACACACACACCAGCAACACACACACACACACAACGACAACACACACAC
>NW_027675361.1:45000-52500 GCF_965601325.2 Salmo salar
GACAACACACACACACAAACACACCGACAACACACACACACACACCGACAACACACACACACACACCGACAACACACACACACACACCGACAACACACACACACACACACAACACACACACACCGACAACACACACACACACCGACAACACACACACACACACCGACAACACACACGCACACACCGACAACACACACACACACACACACACACACACACACACACACACACACCGACAACACACACACACCGACAACACTCACATACACCGACAACACACACACACACACCGACAACACACACACACACACCGACAACACACACACACACACACCGACAACACACACACACACACACACCGACAACACACACACACACACACCGACAACACACACACACACAACACACACACACACACCGACAACACACACACACACACACCGACAACACACACACACACCGACAACACACACACACACACACACCGACAACACACACACACACACACACACACCGACAACACACACACACACCGACAACACACACACACACACACACCGACAACACACACACACACACACCGACAACACATAAACACACACACACCGACAACACACACACACACACACTGACAACACACACACACACACCGACAACACACACACACACACACCGACAACACACACACACACACCGACAACACACACACACACACACACCGACAACACACACACACACACACCGACAACACACACACACACACACCGACAACACACACGCACACACCGACAACACACAAACACACACCGACAACACACACACACCGACAACACTCACACACACCGACAACACACACACACACCGACAACACACACACACACACCGACAACACATAAACACACACACACCGACAACACACACACACACACACTGACAACACACACACACACACACCGACAACACACACACACACACACACCGACAACACACACACACACACCGACAACACACACACACACACCGACAACACACACACACACACACACCGACAACACATACACACACACACCGACAACACATACACACACACCGACAACAAACACACACACCGACAACACACACACACACACACACACACCGACAACACACACATACACACACTGACAACACACACACACACACACCCACACACTGACAACACAAACACACAGACAACACACACACACACACCGACAACACACACACACACACACCGACAACACAGACAAACACACACACCGACAACACACACACACACACACACCGATAACACACACACACCTACAACACACACACACACCGACAACACACACACACACAACGACAACACACACACACAAACACACCGACAACACACACACACACACCGACAACACACACACACACACCGACAACACACACACACACACACCGACAACACACACACACACACACAACACACCGACAACACACACACACACCGACAACACACACACACACACACACACCGACAACACACACACACACACACCGACAACACACACACACACACACACACACACCGACTACACACACACACACCGACAACACACACACACACACCGACAACACACACACACACACCGACAACACACACACACACACACACAACACACACACACACACACACACTGACAACACACACACACACACCGACAACACACACACACACACACACCGACAACACACACACACACTGACAACACACACACACACAACACACACACACACACCGACGACACACACACACATACAACGACAACACACAAACACAACGACAACACACACACACACACACCGACAACACACACTTACACACCGACAACACACACACACACACACCGACAACACACACACACACACACACACACACACACACACCGACAACACACACACACACACACCGACAACACACACACAAACAAACACCAGCAACACACACACACACACCAGCAACACACACACACACACACCGACAACACACACACACACACACACCGACAACACACACACACACACACCGACAACACACACACACACACACACACCGACAACACACACATACACACACTGACAACACACACACACCGACAACACACAAACACACACTGACAACACACACACACACACACAGACAACACACACACACCGACAACACACACACACACACCGACAACACAGACACACACACACACCGACAACACACACACACACACACACACACACACACACCGATAACACACAGACACACACTGACAACACACACACACACACACCGACAACACACACACACACACACCGACAACACACACACACACACACACACCGACAACACACACACACACACAACACACACACACACACACCGACAACACACACACACACCGACAACACACACACACACCGACAACACACACACACACACACACACCGACAACACACACACACACACACACACCGACCACACACACACACACACACCGACAACACACTGACAACACAAACACACACACACCGACAACACACACACACACACCGACAACACACACACACACAACACACACACACACACCGACAACACACACACACACACACACCAGCAACACACACACACACACACCGACAACACACACACACACACACACCGACAACACACACACACACACACTGACAACACACACACACACACCGACAACACACACACACACACACCGACAAAACACACACACACACACCGACAACACACACACACACCGACAACACACACACACACACACCGACAACACACACACACACAACACACACACACACACCGACAACACACACACACACACACCGACAACACACACACACAAACACACCTAAAACACACACACACACACCGACAACACACACACACACACCGACAACACACACACACACACCGACAACACACACACACACACACACACCGACAACACACACACACACCGACAACACACACACACACACACCAGCAACACACACACACACACACCGACAACACACACACACACACACACACCGACAACACACACACACACACACCGACAACACACACACACACACACACACACCGACAACACACACACACACACACACCGACAACACACACACACACACCGACAACACACACACACACAACACACACACACACACCGACAACACACACACACACACACCGACAACACACACACACACACACACACCGACAACACACACACACAGACAAAACACACACACACACACACACCGACAGCACACACACACACACACACCGACAACACACACACACACACACACACACACACACCAACAGCACACACACACACACACACCGACAACACACACACACACACACAACACACACACACCGACAACACACACACACACCGACAACACACACACACACACACACCGACAACACACACACACACACACACCGACAACACACACACACACACCGACCACACACACACACACACACACACCGACAACACACCGACAACACACACACACACACACCGACAACACACACACACACACCGACAACACACACAAACACACCACACACACACACACCGACAACACAAACACACACACCGACAACACACACACAAACACACCGACAACACACACAAACACACACCGACAACACACACACACACACCGACAACACACACACACACACACACCAGCAACACACACACACACACCGACAACACACACACACACACACACACCGACAACACACACACACACACACTGACAACACACACACACACACCGACAACACACACACACACACACACACTGACAAAACACACACATACCGACAACACACACACACACACACACCGACAACACACACACACACACACCGACAACACACACACACACAACACACACACACACACCGACAACACACACACACACACACACCGACAACACACACACACAAACACACCTACAACACACACACACACCGACAACACACACACACACACCGACAACACACACACACACACCGACAACACACACACACACACACCGACAACACACACACACACCGACAACACACACACACACACACCAGCAACACACACACACACACACCGACAACACACACACACACACACCGACAACACACACACACACCGACAACACACACACACACACACACACACCGACAACACACACACACACACACCGACAACACACACACACCGACAACACACACACACACACTGACAACACACACACACACACACCGACAACACACACACACACACACACACCGACAACACACACACACACACCGACAACACACACACACACACACCGACAACAGACACACACACACACACACACCGACAACAAACACACACACACACCGACAACACACACACACACACACACACACACACCGATAACACACAGACACACACTGACAACACACACACACACACACCGACAACACACACACACACACACCGACAACACACACACACACACACACACCGACAACACACACACACACACAACACACACACACACCGACAACACACACACACACCGACAACACACACACACACCGACAACACACACACACACACACACCGACAACACACACACACACACACACACCGACCACACACACACACACACACCGACAACACACCGACAACACACACACACACACACCGACAACACACACACACACACCGACAACACACACACACACAACACACACACACACACCGACAACACACACACACACACACACCAGCAACACACACACACACACACCGACAACACACACACACACACACACCGACAACACACACACACACACACTGACAACACACACACACACACCGACAACACACACACACACACACCGACAAAACACACACACACACACCGACAACACACACACACACCGACAACACACACACACACACACCGACAACACACACACACACAACACACACACACACACCGACAACACACACACACACACACCGACAACACACACACACAAACACACCTAAAACACACACACACACACCGACAACACACACACACACACCGACAACACACACACACACACCGACAACACACACACACACACACACACCGACAACACACACACACACCGACAACACACACACACACACACCAGCAACACACACACAACACACACACACACACACACCAGCAACACACACACACACACAACGACAACACACACACACACACCGACAACACACACACACACACACCGACAACACACACACTCACACACACACACACCGACAACACACACACACAACACACACACACCGACAACACACACACACACACACCGACAACACACACACACACACCGACAACACACACACACACAGACACACACACCGACAACACACACACACCGACAACACACACACACACACCGACAACACACACACACACACACACAACACACACACACACACACACACTGACAACACACACACACACACCGACAACACACACACACACACACACCGACAACACACACACACACTGACAACACACACACACACAACACACACACACACACCGACGACACACACACACATACAACGACAACACACAAACACAACGACAACACACACACACACACACCGACAACACACACTTACACACCGACAACACACACACACACACACCGACAACACACACACACACACACACACACACACACACACACCGACAACACACACACACACACACCGACAACACACACACAAACAAACACCAGCAACACACACACACACACCAGCAACACACACACACACACACCGACAACACACACACACACACACACCGACAACACACACACACACACACCGACAACACACACACACACACACACACCGACAACACACACATACACACACTGACAACACACACACACCGACAACACACAAACACACACTGACAACACACACACACACACACAGACAACACACACACACCGACAACACACACACACACACCGACAACACAGACACACACACACACCGACAACACACACACACACACACACACACACACACACCGATAACACACAGACACACACTGACAACACACACACACACCGACAACACACACACACACACACCGACAACACACACACACACACACACACCGACAACACACACACACACACAACACACACACACACACACCGACAACACACACACACACCGACAACACACACACACACCGACAACACACACACACACACACACACCGACAACACACACACACACACACCGACCACACACACACACACACACCGACAACACACTGACAACACAAACACACACACACCGACAACACACACACACACACCGACAACACACACACACACAACACACACACACACACCGACAACACACACACACACACACACCAGCAACACACACACACACACACCGACAACACACACACACACACACACCGACAACACACACACACACACACTGACAACACACACACACACACCGACAACACACACACACACACACCGACAAAACACACACACACACACCGACAACACACACACACACCGACAACACACACACACACACACCGACAACACACACACACACAACACACACACACACACCGACAACACACACACACACACACCGACAACACACACACACAAACACACCTAAAACACACACACACACACCGACAACACACACACACACACACACACCGACAACACACACACACACACACCGACAACACACACACACACACACACACACCGACAACACACACACACACACACACCGACAACACACACACACACACCGACAACACACACACACACAACACACACACACACACCGACAACACACACACACACACACCGACAACACACACACACACACACACACCGACAACACACACACACAGACAAAACACACACACACACACACACCGACAGCACACACACACACACACACCGACAACACACACACACACACACACACACACACACCAACAGCACACACACACACACACACCGACAACACACACACACACACACAACACACACACACCGACAACACACACACACACCGACAACACACACACACACACACACCGACAACACACACACACACACCGACAACACACACACACACACCGACCACACACACACACACACACACACCGACAACACACCGACAACACACACACACACACACCGACAACACACACACACACACCGACAACACACACAAACACACCACACACACACACACCGACAACACAAACACACACACCGACAACACACACACAAACACACCGACAACACACACAAACACACACCGACAACACACACACACACACCGACAA
>NW_027675361.1:55000-60000 GCF_965601325.2 Salmo salar
ACACACACACACACCGACAACACACCGACAACACACACACACACACACCGACAACACACACACACACACCGACAACACACACACACACAACACACACACACACACCGACAACACACACACACACACACACACACACCGACAACACACACACAAACACACCGACAACACACACACACACACACACCAGCAACACACACACACACACACCGACAACACACACACACACACACACCGACAACACACACACACACACACTGACAACACACACACACACACCGACAACACACACACACACACACCGACAAAACACACACACACACACCGACAACACACACACACACCGACAACACACACACACACACACCGACAACACACACACACACAACACACACACACACACCGACAACACACACACACACACACCGACAACACACACACAAACACACCTAAAACACACACACACACACCGACAACAGACACACACACACCGACAACACACACACACACACCGACAACACACACACACACACACACACCGACAACACACACACACACCGACAACACACACACACACACACCAGCAACACACACACACACACACCGACAACACACACACACACACACACACCGACAACACACACACACACACACCGACAACACACACACACACACACACACACCGACAACACACACACACACACACACCGACAACACACACACACACACCGACAACACACACACACACAACACACACACACACACCGACAACACACACACACACACACCGACAACACACACACACACACCGACAACACACACACACACACACCGACAACACACACACACACACACACCGACAACACACACACACCGACAACACACACACAAACAAACACCAGCAACACACACACACACACCGACAACACACACACACACACAACACACACACACACACACCGACAACACACACACACACCGACAACACACACACACACCGACAACACACACACACACACACACCGACAACACACACACACACACCGACCACACACACACACACACACACACCGACACCACACCGACAACACACACACACACACACACCGACAACACACACACACACACCGACAACACACACACACACAACACACACACACACACCGACAACACACACACACACACACACCGACAACACACACACAAACACACCGACAACACACACACACACACACACACCGACAACACACACACACAGACAACACACACACACACACACACACACACACCGACAGCACACACACACACACCGACAACACACACACACACACAACACACACACACAGACACCGACAACACACACACACACACACACCAGCAACACACACACACACACAACGACAACACACACACACACACCGACAACACACACACACACACACACCGACAACACACACACTCACACACACACACACCGACAACACACACACACACAACACACACACACCGACAACACACACACACACACCGACAACACACACACACACACCGACAACACACACACACACAGACACACACACCGACAACACACACACACCGACAACACACACACACACACCGACAACACACACACACACACCGACAACACATAAACACACACACACCGACAACACACACACACACACACTGACAACACACACACACACACACACCGACAACACACACACACACACACCGACAACACACACACACACACCGACAACACACACACACACACCGACAACACACACACACCGACAACACACACACACACACACACACACCAACAACACACACACACCGACAACACACACACACACACACACACACACACACACACACACCCAGACTACACACACACACACCGACAACACACACACACACACACCGACAACACACACACACACACCGACAACACACACACACACACACACCGACAACACACACACACACACACCGACAACACACACACACACACACCGACACACACACACACACACACACCGACACACACACACACACACCGGCAACACACAAACACACAAACACCGACAACACACACACACACACACACACACACCGACAACACACACACACACACACACACACACTGACAACACACACACACACACACACACACCGACAACACACACACACAGACAACACACACACACACACACACACACACCGACAGCACACACACAAACACACACCGACAACACACACACACACACACACAACACACACACACACACACCGACAACACACACACACACCGACAACACACACACACACACACCGACAACACACACACACACACACACCGACAACACACACACACACCGACCACACACACACACACACACCGACAACACACCGACAACACACACACACACACACCGACAACACACACACACACACCGACAACACACACACACACAACACACACACACACACCGACAACACACACACACACACACACACACACCGACAACACACACACAAACACACCGACAACACACACAAACACACACCGACAACACACACACACACACACACACACCGACAACACACACACACACACACCGACAACACACACACACACACCGACAACACACACACACACAACGACAACACACACACACACACACAGACACACACACCGACAACACACACACACCGACAACACACACACACACACCGACAACACACACACACACACACACCGACAACACACACACACACACCGACAACACATAAACACACACACACCGACAACACACACACACACACACTGACACACACACACACACACACACACCGACAACACACACACACCGACAACACACACACACCGACAACACACACACACACACCGACAACACACACACACACCGACAACACACACACACACACACACACACACACCAACAACACACACACACCGACAACACACACACACACACACACACACACACACCCAGACTACACACACACACACACCGACAACACACACACACACACACCGACAGCACACACACACACACCGACAACACACACACACACACACACCGACAACACACACACACACACACCGACAACACACACACACACACACCGACAACACACACACACACACACCGACAAAACACACACACACACCGGCAACACACAAACACACACACACCGACAACACACACACACACACACACACACACCGACAACACACACACACACACACACACACTGACAACACACACACACACACCGACAACACACACACACACACACACCGACAACACACACACACAGACAACACACACACACACACACACACCGACAGCACACACACAAACACACACCGACAACACACACACACACACACAACACACACACACACACACCGACAACACACACACACACCGACAACACACACACACACACACCAACAACACACACACACACACACCGACAACACACACACACACACCGACCACACACACACACACACACCGACAACACACCGACAACACACACACACACACACCGACAACACACACACACACACCGACAACACACACACACACACAACACACACACACACACCGACAACACACACACACACACACACACACACCGACAACACACACACAAACACAACGACAACACACACAAACACACACCGACAACACACACACACACACACACACACACACACAGCAACACACACACACACACACCGACAACACACACACACACACACACACACACCGACAACACACACACACACACACACTGACAACACACACACACACACCGACAACACACACACACACAGCGGCAACACACACACACCGACAACACACACACACACACACACACACACCGACAACACACACACACACACACACACACACACACTGACAACACACACACACACACACACCGACAACACACACACACACACACCGACAACACACACACACACAACACACACACACACCGACAACACACGCACACACACCGACAACACACACACACCGACAACACACACACACACACCGACAACACATAAACACACACACACCGACAACACAAACACACACACACTGACAACACACACACACACACACACCGACAACACACACACACACACACCGACAACACACACACACACACCGACAACACACACACACACACCGACAACACACACACACCGACAACACACACACACACACACACACACCAACAACACACACACACCGACAACACACACACACACACACACACACACACACACACACCCAGACTACACACACACACACCGACAACACACACACACACACACCGACAACACACACACACACACCGACAACACACACACACACACACACCGACAACACACACACACACACACCGACAACACACACACACACACACACCGACAACACACACACACACACACCGACAACACACACACACACACCGGCAACACACAAACACACAAACACCGACAACACACACACACACACACACACACACCGACAACACACACACACACACACACACACACCGACAACACACACACACACACACTGACAACACACACACACACACACCGACAACACACACACACACACACCGACAACACACACACACACACCGACAACACACACACACACACCGACAACACACACACACCGACAACACACACACACACACACACACACACACACACCCAGACTACACACACACACACCGACAACACACACACACACACACCGACAACACACACACACACACCGACAACACACACACACACACACACCGACAACACACACACACACACACCGACAACACACACACACACACACACCGACAACACACACACACACACACCGACAACACACACACACACACCGGCAACACACAAACACACAAACACCGACAACACACACACACAC